>NW_026892713.1:0-155874 GCF_033815535.1 Pezoporus flaviventris | reverse complement strand
TGGGCTGGACAGTGGAGCGGACGGTGGCCGCGGGTGGGCAAAAGATGTCAGAGAGCGAAGCGAAGCAGCAAAACGTCGGTCTCCCCCCCCCACCATCCCCGGTTCAGCGGCTCCCGGTGCCGCCCCCCCCCGAGCCACGCAAGAACCAGAGACCCGAGAAACACATTTATTAGAAACCACTTAAACGCTCCAGGGCAGCTGCAGCAGGTTCAGAGCCTCAACACGGCCCGGGGAGGGACAACGGGGTTTGGGATGGGGGGGTCCCCACGGAGAGGGGAGCACCGGGAAGGAACGGCAGCCGCTACTGGTAGTAGAGCTCCAGGTTCATGCCATCATGGATCTCATCTGGAGGATGGGGTTAAGGAGAAGAGATGGGGAAGGATGCAGTGAACACCCCCCCCCCCCAATACACCCGTTAATAGGGTGAAACACCCGCCCGCAGCAGGATACAGTCGCCCAGCGTGACGTGATCCTTGAAGATGGTGTACCTGCGGGGACGGAAAGCGGGGCTGGTACCGGCTCCACCGCCCCAGCACGGGGAAGGGGAGAGCCCCCCGGGGGGGGGGGGACGGGGGACACGATGCGGGCCTCGACTGCTTCCAGCCCGCTGCCACTCACCACTTCTTGAGCACGATCTTATCCCAGCGGGTGCCAGTCTGCGCCGCGATCAGCTTCTTCAGGTCCCGGATCGAGTCCTCGGTGCTAACGGGGGCGTTAAGGAAAAGAGGGGGAAGGAACTGGGGAAAGGCGGGGGGGGAAGAACCCGGACTAGGGGGGGAGAGAAAGGGAGGGGGGGGGAGGAAAAGGAGGCAGAAGAACCGGGAAAAATGGGGAAAGGAACCGGGAAAAGGGGGGGAGGAACCAGGAAAAGAAGGGGGAGAAAACCGGGAAAAGAGGGGGAAGGAACTGGGGAAAGGCGGGGGGGAAGAACCCGGACTAGGGGGAAGAGAAAGGGAGGCAGAAGAACCGGGAAAAGGGGGGGAGGAACCAGGAAAAGAAGGGGGAGAAACCGGGAAAAGGGGGGGAAGGAACCGGGAAAAAGGGGGGGAAGGAACCGGGAAAGGGGGGGGGGGGGGAAGAACCGGGAAAAGGGGGGAAGGAACCGGGAAAAGGGGGGAGGGGGGAAGGAACTGGAAAAGGGGGGGAAAGGAATCGGGAAAAGGGGGAGAGGAACGGGGGAAAGGACCGGGAAAAGGGGGGGGGAACCGGGAAAAGGGGGAGAGAAACCGGGAAAAGGGGGGGAGGAAGGAACCGGGAAAAGGGGGGGGGAAGGAACCGGGAAAAGGGGGGGGAAGGAACCGGGAAAAGGGGGGGAAGGAACCGGGAAAAGGGGGGGGGGGGGAAGAAAGGGGAAAAGGGGGGAAGGAACCGGGAAAAGGGGGGAAGGAATCGGGAAAAGGGGGGGGGAAGGAACCGGGACCCCCCCCCCCCTCAGCCCCCCCCGCTCCCGGTTCTCGGCGGATACTTGCATTTCACCCGCACTTTCTTGCCCAAGCGGTCGTTGCAGACGACTTCGATCATGGTTGCCTGGAGGACGAGGCCGGGTTAACGGGGAGGACACCGGGGGGGGGGGGTAACGGGGTTAAACACGGAAGGGCCCGGAGCCCCCCCCCGGTACTCACCGAGCTCCGCCACAGCGCCGGAAGCGGAAGTTAGCCGGGGAGCAAACCGGAAGAGGAAGTGTTGGGGGGACCGGGCAAGATGGCGGCGGCGGCGGCAGCAGGGGAGGGCTCGGTGCTGCCCCATTCGGTGCTGCTGCCGCCGTGGGACCGGCTGAGAGCGGCCGGGTAGGGCCCCCCCACCTTGTACCGGGACCGGCTGAGAGCGGCCGGGTAGGGCCCCCCCCGTTGTACCGGGACCGGCTGAGAGCGGCCGGGTAGGGCCCCCCGCCTTGTACCGGGACCGGCTGAGAGCGGCCGGGTAGGGCCCCCCCCCTTGTACCGGGACCGGCTGAGAGCGGCCGGGTAGGGCCCCCCCTTGTACCGGGACCGGCTGAGAGCGGCTGGGTAGGACCCACCCCTTGGACCGGTACCGGCTGCTTTCGGGCCCGGCCCTGATCGCTTCCCCGCAGGGTCTGCCGGCGGTGGCGGCAGCTCGCATTGGACCGGATGGTGTGGAGACACGTGGATCTGACCCAGCGCCGGGTATGGGAGCACCCCAGTGTGGGCAGGGGATTGACGGGGGGATCACCCCATTGCAGGCAGGGGATTGAGAGGGGGATCACCCCATTGCGGGCAGGGGATTGAGGGGGGAATCACCCCATTGCGGGCAGGGGATTGAGAGGGGGATCACCCCATTGCAGGCAGGGGATTAAGGGGGGGATCACCCCATTGCGGGCAGGGGATTGAGGGGGGAATCACCCCATTGCGGGCAGGGGATTGAGAGGGGGATCACCCCATTGCAGGCAGGGGATTGAAGGGGGGATCACCCCATTGCAGGCAGGGGATTGAGGGGGGAATCATCCCATTGCAGGCAGGGGATTGAGAGGGGGATCACCCCATTGCAGGCAGGGGATTGAGAGGGGGATCACCCCATTGCAGGCAGGGGATTGAGGGGGGGATCACCCCATTGCAGGCAGGGGATTGAGGGGGGGATCACCCCATTGCAGGCAGGGGATTGAGGGGGGGATCACCCCATTGCAGGCAGGGGATTGAGGGGGGGATCACCCCATTGCAGACAGGGGCTGTGCCACGGTTAAAAAAGATGGAAAAGTTCAGTGGTGTCCGCTTAAGTCCCTCAAACCAGACCTCCAGAAATAGAACTAACAAAACTGTGAGGTTTTATCCACAGAATCGGATTATCGGACGTCCTCGTAACCCGTACGCCCCGGTAACAAGAGAAGATGACAAGTCAACAGACATCCTGCCCACACCTAGTTCCGCACCGACAGACTCCGCACAACGGCCACATAACCCCCATACACGGAGGCTACGATGTCTTTTTGTGATCCTCGTTTTACAGCTCGTCGCTATAGGACAAGCAGTATCAGAATACCACCCCCATCAGCCTTTTAAGTGGACCTTGTCTAGGTGGGAAGACCAAAAAGTTATCCAAAGCCTAGTCACAACAGGAGGACCCACCTTTACTGCTAGCCTCTGTCAACTAGTGCCTAGAGACCCGTGTTTAGATCATATAGGGTATTATTTCTGCCCGAGCTCGAATCCAGGAAAAGGATATTGCAATTACCCCGGGGAATATTATTGTGCCTACTGGGGATGCGAGACAATAGCCTCAAATTGGGTCCCTGAAACTCCAGACAGGTTTTTAAGGGTACAATGGGGGCCTTATGGATGTACCCCTCCGGAACAAAGTTGGAATGAAGGAATAGTATTAGCTCCCCGTGGGAGAATCGACCTGGGGAGCTGTCAGCATCTTATGATTAATGTAACGAACCCTTTCGACCATGGGTGGATAATAGGGAAAACTTGGGGGGTGCGATATAAGGAATCAGGAACCGATACAGGGGGCCTCATTTTAATAAAGAAGGAGCCAATCCCACGAGATCCTAAACCCGTAGGATCTAATCCGGTTCTTCACCCAGAAGTACCTGTCCCAACGATGCCCAACCCAACGACACCTACACCATTACCACATAGTATTGGAAGTAGTACTGAAGTTATTGCACACACCACCAAAATTTCCGATCAAAATTCTCTTTGGAAAATGATGCAAGCTAGCTATCAACTACTGAACAAAACTCACCCAAATCTCACAGAGCATTGTTGGTTGTGCTACGGGATAAACCCCCCCTTTTACGAGGCTATAGGAGTAAGCGACACCCCCAGACGAGCAAATGGTACGAATCCAGCCCAGTGTGTTTGGAACACAGACAAACAAGGGATTACATTAGCACATGTGGTGGGTAAAATCCCAAAACATAAAAAACAACTGTGTGCTAATGTGACACAAGCTAAAACCCCTGCACGGTGGCTGATACCGGCCAGCAATGCCAAGTGGGTTTGTTCCGTTACGGGAGTTACACCTTGTTTGTCGTTAGACAAATTTAATGACTCCTCAGAATATTGTGTCCAAGTAACTATAGTCCCTAAAATCTTCTACCATGCTGAAAATTTTGTCTATGATTCACAAATGACCCCGGAACACCATCTGTCAAAACGGGAACCCTTTACAGCACCGACAATAGCCACTCTAATGAGCGTAGGACGTGCGGGAATAGGTACAGGAGTAGCATCCTTAGTGCAACAAAATAAAGCACTTAGTGCCCTGAGAATGGCAGTGGACGAGGACCTGGCTAGAGTTGAGCAATCAGTGCATTAGAAAGTTCACTTAGATCACTATCTGAGGTAGTGCTACAAAATCGAAGCGGGTTAGACCTAGCGTTCTTACAACGAGGAGGAGGATGCGTCGCACTGAGGGAAGAATGTTGTCTATATGCCGACCACACTGGAATAGTGAGGGATGCTATGGCCAAACTACGAGAAGGCCTAGAAAAACGGGAACGAGAGGCGCAACAAAATTGGTTTGCATCATGGTTTAACCATTCCCCATGGCTTGCCACCCTAATATCTACCCTGATAGGGCCAGTTATAACAATCGTGATAGCGTTGATGTTTGGACCCTGTATATTGAATAAGCTGGTGTCGTTTGTCAAAAGCCGTCTAGGAAAGGTTAACATCATGCTGATAGAACGCCAGCAATTGCTTTAAGAGTGCTCTTGCTTAGAATTTTTACCCATCTCCAGTTATACCCTGTTATTCTCTGTTACATCTTCGTTATCTCTTGCTTAAGGTGCCTTATATTTTTTATTCAAGTATATGGTGTGTGTTTTAAGAAATGTTGTAAAACACAGATTAAGATACATTTAGCATGTTATCCAAGATTACGATACATGCATTTTAAATGTTGTTATATTTAGCCAATTTAGTGATGCATGGGGAGAGGGGAAATGTAGGTAGGTAGGGTCTGGCGGCCGGAAGATGTCGCGCTATAGGGAAAGATGGGGCCCCTCTCTTGATAGCCAATAGCATTTGGTTTGTGATGTAGGCAGACGGAAGTGACGTCACAAACCCAGGGTATATAATGCTGTTTTACGTACCAATAAATGGCATTTGCCATCCACCACATTGGTGGCTGTGAGCTGATGGCCCGAGCGGCCTGGGGTTGGTCACCGTGCCGTTCCTGAACCAGGTCACCACGGCTTGTGAAGGCAACAGGGCTGAGACGGGATCACCCCATTGCAGGCAGGGGATTGAAGGGGGGATCACCCCATTGCAGGCAGGAGATCACCCCACTGCAGGCAGGAGATTGAGGGGGGGATCACCCCATTGCAGGCAGGGGGTTGAGGGGGGGATCACCCCATTGCAGGCAGGGGATTGAGGTGGGGATCACCCCACTGCAGGCAGGGGATTGAGGGGGGGGATCACCCCATTGCAGGCAGGGGATTGAGGGGGGATCACCCCATTGCAGACAGGAGCTGATGGGGGGGGTTCACCCCATTGCAGACAGGAGCTGATGGGGGGGACCACCCCATTGCAGGCAGGGGGTTGAGAGGGGGATGACCCCATTGCAGACAGGAGCTGATGGGGGGGGGGATGACCCCATTGCAGACAGGAGCTGATGGGGGGGGATCACCCCATTGCAGACAGGAGCTGATGGGGGGGGGGAATGACCCCATTGCAGACAGGAGCTGATGGGGGGGGATCACCCCATTGCAGACAGGACCTGATGGGGGGGGATCACCCCATTGCAGACAGGAGCTGATGGGGGGGAGGACCCCATTGCAGACAGGAGCTGATGGAGGGGATCACCCCATTGCAGGCAGGGGGTTGAGGGGGGGATGACCCCATTGCAGACAGGAGCTGATGGGGGGGGGATGACCCCATTGCAGACATGGGTCCCCCATTCCCCACTCTCTGAGCCCAGCCCCTGTCCTGTTGTTCCCCCCCCCCCCCCCCCCAGCACCTCAGCTCCAGGGTCCTGTGGCAGCTCCTTCTCCGGCACCTCCCCGCGGGGCTGTGCACGCTGCGGGCCCGGGGCTCCCTCCTCTCCCCCTCCCGGCCTCCCCTCCTGTCCCCGGCTCTGCTGGCGGCCCTGGGCCAGCGCTGCCACCCGGCTCCAACGCCTGAGCCTGGCCGAGACCGACGTGCGCCGGGTCCCCTACGAGAGCATCCCCGCTTCCCGGTTCCAGCGGGAAGAGGGGAAATGTAGGTAGGTAGGGTCTGGCGGCCGGAAGATGTCGCGCTATAGGGAAAGATGGGGCCCCCCCCCTATACGAGACCCCCGCTGCCCGGTTCCACCCGCCCGCCTCCTCCCCGCGGTCTCTTCGCCACCTCCTGGTCCACCACGTCCCGGCCTTGGTGGCTGCCTCCTCCCGGCACCGCCGGGAGATGCTGAGCCTGCGGGGCTCCTATCGCCTGACGGAGCCCGGTCTGCAGCGCGCTGCTCCCTGCGGGGCTGCGGCGCCGGCGATGCCGCCGCGGGCTCCCTTGGGTACCACTTGAAGCGGCTGCGGGAGCTCGAGGTCGTTGCTGCTGCCTGCAGCACCTGGAGATGCTTTGCCTTGAGCTGGGGGTGAAGGTGTCTGCCGGGGCTGCGGTTGCCTTGGGTCGAGCGCTGCCCCGGCTCAGGGAGCTCCGGGTCGTCGGCGCTCGCATCACAACGGGAGTCCTGGGTCAAATCCGGCTGAATTTATCCCATTGCAGCTGCTCCCATTCGCCTCAACCCCCAGCCTGAAGCAGCCGGGGCTGCCAAGCCTGGTTTAGGGCCAGAGTGGGCACACGATAGCGAGTGCATCCCATAAAGGGGCTTGGTAGGAAGTTGGGTTTGCTGGGATCCCCACCACCACCCCAACTCTGTTTTCTATGGAGCAGGGGAATAGGGAAGCCAGGGAGCAGCCGTCTCTTGGGAACGCCGCTGAGGAGGTGACCAGAGACGAGCTGAGGTTCCCTCTGCTCCTCTTCCCTCCCCACCGAGCACCAGGCAGCAGCTCAAGGAACGCAGAACTGGAAGAGCCACTGGAATAAAAGAGATCCAGGAGCCCAGATCCCAAACTTCCAGTCAACATCCAGCTCCGATTGCTCAAGCAGCCCACATGCACACTCCAGCCTCTGCTGGGGAAGAGGTGGATACCCCAGCCACACGCTTCTGCTTGGAGAAGCCTGGGCAAGGAGTGCTTCCCAATCCAGGATGTCCTTGCTTGGACTTCCCTTGGAATTCCGCTCTTCAGGTTACTCCTTGGGAAGCCTTTACGCATGGGGGCTTCCTGGGTACGTGGTCCTGAGGTCCTGTTTGCCCAGTGCTCTTGGGCATCACCGACAGCCACATTTCCCCCTCGCCTTCTGTTGTCATCGTCCTCCCTGCGGTGTCCGCTGCCATGGAACGCTGCGACGTTCCCATTCCGAGGTTATCCCATCAACCAGGGAGGGCTTTGGATGATTCCTTGTGTTTATTAAATCAAACTGCTTCCGACTGATGTTTCCTGGGCTGGGTTCATCCTGTCCTCCACTCCGCTTCAGCAATGAGCCATTGGGTTCCACACAGCCCTGACGGCAGTGACCCCCCCACCATGATGAAACCCTCACCCTGCCCCTTGCCAACTGCAGGTCTTTGTGCCCTGGCTTCTTTCCTGCTCCCATTCCCAACCTCTGGAGCTGTGGGGCAAGCAAACAACGGGAACATGCCCCCAGCTCTGCTTTGGAACGCATCCCAAGGCTGTTGGCTTAGTAACACCCGTTCCCTGTTTATCTTGCTCAGTAACCCCCGCTCCATGTTTCTCCCAGGCCTGGGGGTTCCCAGTGGAGTGATTCCTGTTATTAAAACTGGGAGCAGCGAGGAGGGAAAACAGCAAAGGGAGAATGAATCCCGGGATAAAGCCAAGTCAAGGCATAGTTGGAGCCGAAGCGCTCCCTCAATGCTTGCAGCGGGATGCTCCCGGCAACGGGATTTAATATCCAGCAATCCCAACTCGCCAGTTTTCCATCATCTCCCAGCACGTCATCGCTGAACACAACGGCACAGCCCAGCAATTCCCGGTTTCCAAGGCACAAAGTGGCCCTTTCAGGTTGGGAAGCGGGAGGGGAGCTGGGAATCCGGGGTGACCGGGGGCAAATGTTGGGAATCGAGGACAAGGGGTGAAGGAACGGGACAAGGGGGAATGGCTTTAAGCTGCCAGAGGGGAGGTGGAGATGGGGTCTTGGGATGTTCTTCCCCATGAGGGTGGTGGGACATGGGGATGGGTTGAAGGGAGAAGTTTGGGATGAGCCATCCCTGTTCAAGGCTGGATCGGATGGGGCTTGGAGCACCCTGCTCCAGTGGAAGGTGCCAGGGGTTGGAGCTGGATGAGCTTTGGGATCCCTTCCCACCCATCCTATGAGTCTATGGGAAGACTTGCAGAGAGCCTCAGTGAATCCAGGCCACGAACAGCCCCCCCAGCACCCCACCAGGGCCACCAACATGGAAAGAGACCTTAGGGAGCCCCTAAAGCTGGGTTATCCGAGGGCAGAGTGACCCTGCTCCAAGCAAGCCGTCCCCGTGTCCCCATCGCTTCCATTGGAAGTGGCCACAATCCAAGGTGCTCCTGGGAGAGGACAAGCCCATGGGACAGAGCCTGGTTAAATTATAACCCTGGGGCTCAGCACCAGGAGCTGCTGCAGGTTCTCCACTGCAAGAGCCTGATTGAGGAGCTTCTGCTTCCTCCATCCTAAGCTTCATCCCCCCGCTCCCCGCCCCACCTCCTCCCCACCAGAGCTTACCAGGATGGAGGAGGAGCATCTTCATGAGGACCTGAAGGTCTTTCAAGGTAAGCTTCAGCCTCAAAGAGGAGGAGGAGGAGGAGGGAGCATGGGCTTCCATCACCAACATGGCTTAGGAGGAAGAGGAAGGTCTAAGGCCTCTTTCCTCCTCCTCTTGGGCACCTTGTGGGATGGATTGGGATGGGAACCCACCCCTTGCAAAGGCTCAGATGGAAGAGGAGAGAAAGGGACATCACACACATGAAGGGCTCTTGGTGGAGCCCAACCAGCAACACCGGAGAGGGTTCCATGTCCTGCACTTTTCCCAAATGGAGCTCCCAAGCCTGGAATGTGGGAGCCCGTTTCCCACATTCAACCCCTCTGATACGGGCATCAGATGCCAGCTCCAGCCAGCAGAGACATTCCAGATCATGGATGGTCACTCGGGGAGCAATTTCCCTGCTAAGAAGGGGGTTAGGAGGCACCAGGAGGCTTTCAGACCACATTCCAGCCCCAACCCCATGGCTCAAGATCATCCCTTTGCCTTCTGTAGCAGATCATTGACCACTGCAGGTTATTTATTAACCCTTCTCTAAACGGGCCGGAGGAGCCGTCCCGCTGATCCCAAGGGAATACTTTGCCATCCCGATGCTTTTGTTTTAAAGACAGAAACTTCTTCAGGCAGAAGCTGAAGTCCTTCGTCACCGTCTATTTGCTGCTGGCCCTCTCCTTCCTCCTCATCTTCACCCTCTTCGCTGTGTCGCTCTCCAGAGGTACTGGAACGCCTCGGAACTGATGGATTGGGCACATAGAACCCAGGGATACACGAGGTCTAAGGGGGTGCTTCCTAAAGGTCCTAATCCCAGAGGACAGAGCTCCTGTGTAGTGACCATTGATGTCCATGGCACCATGGCTCATCCAAGCTACAAGCCCTATAGGCTGCTGGAAGGGCTTGGATAGGGCTTAAGGCCACGTTGGATGGGCCTTGGAGCACCCTGCTCTAGTGGAAGGTGTCCCTACCCATGGCAGGGGGTTGGAACTGGGTGAGCTTTAAGATCCCTTCATCCCAATTCGATCCAGTGGGATGCTTTCCAGCCTGGGGCTCTATGGAAGGTGAAGCACGCCTTTAGCTGTGAGGGGGTGAGGTGCTTGCTTGGCCGCAACCCGAGCCCTGACCCAGCATCAATCCTTCTCTCCCCATAGTTTCAGCCATTTCTTCGAAGCTCCAGGAGCTGCCCCCGCCGCAGAACCACACCGTTTCGGGCAGGGATTTCCTCTGTAAGTCCCGCTTCCTCCCCGCCCCATCCCATCAGCTTTCCCTCCCCAGAGCGCCCCTGGGGCGCATCGCTTCCCTGAGGGGCTGCAGGGCATCGCCCCCCTCTGCCTTTGCTGCTTTGCCAGCCACGACCACTTCCTTATCCCATAGGGAACCGGTTTTCCCAGGTCACTGAAGCCTTTTGGGATGCTGGCGGCCACCTTTGTGCCGATCCAGCCTCCAACAAGCTCCGGGTTGGGACCGACACCCCCCCCCCCCCATCCCTCTGACTTCTCCCTCCCCATCCTTCTTTCCCCCAGTGTTTCCCTGCGGACCCGGATCCAGGGAATGGGAATACTTTGGTGGGAAATGCTACTACTTCTCCCTCACCAGGACGAGCTGGCACAAAGCGAAGGCTCAGTGCGAGGAGATGCGCTCGCAGCTCGCTGTCGTTGACAGCTACGCCAAGCAGGTAAAGAGCCGGCTCCAAGCGGGAATGGCCGGGATCCTGCCCCCTTCCGTGTCCCTCCTGGATCCTGCCCCCTTCCGTGTCCCTCCTGGACCCTGCCATCGCCTACAGCAGCCAGCAGAGAGCAGGCAGAGCCTGCGCTGCCTGCAGCCGGGGCTCCGCTTGGGTGCGCTGGGGATGCTCAGACCCAGCAGCGGCACCCATCCTGTGCATCCTGTACACGGGGCAGATACCCCCTAAATCCACAGCCAAGGGCAGAGCTGAAGCTCCCCAGCTCCTCTCTGAGCCCTTCCATAGACTTCTTCCATAGAATTCCCCCGGGTGCGGGCTGGAGGAGCCCTTTCCTGGCGCTTTTCCCTCCTGATCCCTCTCCCCGCTGCAGAATTTTGTCATGTTCAGGACAAGGAATGAGCGTTTCTGGATCGGGCTCACGGATGAGAACTCGGAAGGGGAATGGGAATGGGTGGACGGGACCGACTACAAAACCACCTTCACGTGAGTGCTGCCCTGGGTGCCTGTGCCCAGCACCCCGATGGGGTTCCTATGCCCAGCACCACAATGGGGTTCCTATGCCCATCACCACAATGGAGTTCCTATGCCCATCACCCCGATGGGGTTCCTATGCCCATCACCCCAATAGGGTTCCTATGCCCATCACCCCGATGGGGTTCCTATGCCCAGCACCCCGATGGGGTTCCTATGCCCAGCACCACAAGGGGGTTCCTATGCCCAGCACCCCAATTGCGTTCCTATGCCCATCACCCCGATAGGGTTCCTATGCCCAGCACCCCGATGGGGTTCCTATGCCCATCACCCCAATAGGGTTCCTATACCCATCACCACAATGGAGTTCCTATGCCCATCACCCCGATGGGGGTTCCTATGCCCATCACCCCGATGGGGTTCCTATGCCCAGCACCCCAGTGGGGTTCCTATGGCTCCTGCTTCACCCTGCCCTGCTCTAGCACAGCAAGAGAGGCAGAAATGAGCGCCTAAACCATGTGAAATCAGCCAGATTTAGCCCATATCTGCCCGCACTCAACCAGATCCTTCTCTGCCCAGGTTTTGGAAGGAGGGAGAGCCCAATAACAGCGGCAACAATGAGGATTGTGCCCACCTCTGGGTGTCGGGGAAGTGGAACGATGTCTACTGCACCTACGAGTGCTACTACATCTGCGAGAAGCCTGTGCCCCAGTGAGCAAAGCCGCTCATGGAGATGCTCTGGCGCCACGAACGTTCCTTCCTCCTCTTAACTTATGCTCTCTGCTCTGTCCCGAGGAAGAGCAGGGATGGGTTTGTATGGTCCGAAGCGATATCCATAGGAATCTGGGCTCTCCATGGGGAGCTCAGCCTAATAAAGGACAATCGTTGCTCTGGTTAACGAAGCTTCTCTGTTTCTAGGCATGAAGGGCTGTGGGAGGGGAGCGGGAGGCATGGAGCAACACTGCAGGTCAGAGGAGATGCCAGGAGCAGGCTGGGGATAAATGGGGTGCAATGCTCCAGTGGCGGGGTTTGGAACTGGACGATCTTAAGGTCCTTCCCAACCCAAACCATTCCGTGATTTAGGATTAGATGGATATGGGATTTGCTGCCCACCGGGCATCCCAGGAGCATCTCCCATGGTACCACCGGGAAGGGGAGGCGTGGATGGAGCAGAGCTGAGCTCCATCCATGAGGATTTGGTGCCTCTGCCGTGACCCTTCCTGCTCCTGAAGGGGTTTGGTGCTCAGGGCAGCTCTGCACCCCCAAGAACTACCCTGTACCCCCCACCTCCGCCCGGCTCGAGTCCCGGCCACTGCACAGAGGATCCAAGTGGAGCCCCAGGGACCCCGGGAACACGGGGCTGGAGCTGGAAGCGGGCTTTGCTTCCCCCCCGAGACCCCACAGCACCACTTGGGGGGCTCGGACGGGGCCGGACGGGGACACCTCGAGCTCCTCCATGGGCTCTGTACCGTGCACAAGTGAGTGCGCAGAGCGCAAGGTGCCCAGGGCGAGGTGCGATCGGACCCGGCTCCGGTCCCGGTCCGCCGCTCGGTCCCGGTTCCCGCTTGGTCCCCGGACGATGCCGGCGCTGGATTCGTTGGAGGAGCCGCGGGGAGGACGCGGACCGGTTCCGCTCCCCCCCCCCCCCCCCGCCCCTCTGGGACCGTCCCCACCGGGAGCCGAACGGGTCCACGGCGGCCCCGACGGCGGGAGGGCGCGCATCCGCTTGCCCTATTGGCGACACCGCTGTCGCGACAGAGCCCGGCAACCCCGCGGTGAGCGGCGGAGCGCAGCCCCCCACCCCATCTCCCCCCTTTCGGGGGGACCCGTCGGTATCGCACCGGGCTCTGCCTGCACCGGGAGAGGGGAAAAGGGGGGGGGGGGGGGGGGGTCCCACCTCGATGGGGCCCCCGCCGCGCTCCCGGCTCAGGCGCGCTCCCGGGGGAGGCGGGGGGCGGCGGCGCGCACGGGCGCGGGCACGGGCGGGGGCTGCGCGCTCTGCCCCGCGCACGGTCGCGCCCCGCTCGGCTCCATTCCCGTCCCCTCCCCGCCGCCGGGATCGTTATCCCGGTGAGTGCCCGCCGATGGACGGGGCGGGCGCAGGGATGCGGGGTCGGGAACCGACGGCCGGGATGCTCCGTGCGGGGGGAGACGCGGGTGTGCGCCCCGTCCGTGAGCGGAGAGCCCGGCACCGGCAGCGCAGGGACCCGTCGGGTCGCCGTGTCCCGAGCGGACGGGACGGGATGGAAAGCGGGGGGGTGCTGGGCGACAGCGCCGCCGGAGCCCCCGGTGCTGCCCCCGGTGCTGGCTCCGGGGATGCCGGGGGTAAGATCGGTCTCTACCCCAGCGGGACCGGGGGGAGCGGAGCGTGCGGCCGCCGCCGCCGCCGTGATTTCGTTGCCGTTCGTTAAGCGGAGCTCTGGGACGGGGGAAAACGAGCGGGAGGCACCGGGTAGCCCCGACCCGAGGCGGGGTCGGGCGGTCCCGGTCCTTAACGCTCCTCTCCGCCCGCAGCCCCAACGCTGGCCGCCGGGATGAAGACGGAAGAGGCTCCGTCCTGCCTGCAGCAGGCGACGCCGGTCCTGGGCTTCGGTGAGTACCGGACGCACCGGGAGCGGGTCCCACGCACCGGGGAGCACCCGCGGCCGCCTGCCCCATCCCCATCCCCATCCTCATCCTCATCCTCCCGGGCCGCTCCGGGGGTCTCGGCTTGTCCCTAAGTTCCAGCGGGACCCGCAGGCCCTGCTTGCGCTTCCCGTTCTTCCCCCGCCCGAACGATCCCAGCGGCATTCCCGGCTCCTCTGCCGCGTTCCTTCCCCGCTGTCGGCATTATCGGGGTGAGCAGCGGGGAGGGAGCACCCCCTCGCCCAGCCTGGCTTTTTGGGTTGGTGATGCTGAGGCAGCCAAAGGCACTGCAAGGTGTTGGCGCGCTGCAAAATGGCATCTTGGCACCCCAAAGCATCCCTGGCCACGGACGCAGCACAAGGGGACAGAGCCTGGGGGGGACAGGGACACCAGGAGCATCCATCCCTTGTCTGTCCCAGCCTCCTGGATAAGCCCCTTCAGAGCCTCAGGGTATCCCGGTCCTTGGTTGATTTTAGGGAGTATCCCACGCAGGGCCCTGGACCATGGGGTGCTGCCGATCCAAATTGGGAATTCCAGGCAGGAAATCTGCCCGTTGGGTGTTCACAGGCCTGGGGAGGGCCTGGATGCAGGGGATTAAGTTTGGATAACACCGGGGTGAGGCACCGGAGCTGCCTCCCGCATCCCCCTGAGCTGCTTCCCGCATCCCCTTTCCACCCCTTCCTTGTTGTCCCTTTTCCCTTCCTCGGGGAGCCATGACATGGAAGGTGGGAATGCTCCTCGTTAACACCCCTGTGGGTCCAAACTGTTGCATTTTCAGGAGCCCGGTGTCTTTAAGGCAGAACCTTCTTTACTTTCAGTTTTGCTCCTTCTCCCGCTCTGCCTTGGGGGACGGGAGGGATTCAGGCACTTTTCCTGGGGTTTTCTGCATCCCTTTCCACCCTCGGAGCTCGGGATCGCTCCCAATGTGTTGCAGCATCACCGTGCTGGTGGCCTTGTGCTGAGGGACTCACGTGTGGCTTATTGCAGGGCTCTAACCCCCTGCTCGGGCCCTGCATCCTGAGCCAGCATCCTGCTGCTTCCCATCACCCCGACTCCTTGGCATCCTCCTGCCTGCTCAGGGACAGACATCCCCAGGCTGAAGTTCTGGGTCTCTCCCTTTGAGGCTGATCCCACATTCCCAGAGCTCCAGCCTGGTTTTCTATTGGATTATTCCCTGTTTTCCCCCTTAAATCAACCAGGAATTGGGGATTTGTAGTCCCAGATGCCTCCAACCCACTGGAGCCTGTGGGTCACACGCAGCCCATGGGCTGGAATTCAAGAAGGGTGACAACGTTTGATGGCAGCAGCTAAAAACAGAAGGAAAAGTGACAAATGGAGCCTCAATGTGTGATAAATATCCATGGAGAAGCCCTGTGCGTGCCCACAGCCCCTGGCATGCGGTTCCTTGTTGCCTTGGCCATGCAAGCTGCTGCTCCGGCATCACCAGCTATTCCCTTTCCTTCTTCTGGGATTAAATCCTCATTCCCATTCCTGATGCGCTGGCTCCCAATGTGCAGGAGGGGGTCTGGTCCCCTTCCAGCTGCTGTTGTCACCCAGGACCCAGCACTTGCTGTGCTTGGTGCAGCATCACCCAGCACAGGGATGCAGGCGATGCCCAATGCAGGACCCAAAGCTGCCTTTACACCAAACGCCCCTTTTGGGGGGGGCATAGAATGATCCTCACAAAGCCCCTTCTTGTGTTGGTGCAACCACAGCAGCCTCCTCAAGGCATTTGTGGGCTTTCAAATGACCTCAGGGCATGGGGGAAGCTAAAACTGGGTGTTTGGGAAGCTTCCTGCTCATGGCTCCTGCATCCTGGGGTCCTGCTGGCTCCGTGCTCCACTTATCCAGGGGGAAAAGCAGCTGCTTCCTCAGTGAAGGAGCACTGTCCTAAGGGCAGAAGCATCACCCATGGGATGCCATCGTGGCCCCAATCCTTCCAGGGGGCTTGGGAAGGTGCCAGCCCGGGATGGAGAAGCTCACACGGGGGATAAAGGCACGGAGAAGCCGCAGAGGACAAGGAGAAGGAGGCTGTGGCCATTGGAGAGGCTGAAGCTGCCTGGCTCGGCTGCAGAGAGAGCGTTTATTGCTCACTCCTTCACCTTCGAGTTCTGCCGAAGCCTTTGAAGAGCAGCCACAGATTTACGTGTTGATAACGGCGAGGAGGAGCAGCAGCAAATCCCAAAGCTCTGGAGGCGTTTGAAGCCGCTCTCAGCACCAAATCTGGGGTGAAAACTCCCTTCTCAGGGCATCGCTTCGCCTCCTGGCACGGGAGAACTCCCTTCTCGCGGCGTCTTTTCTCCTCCAAGCACAGGAATCATAGGATCATGGGACGGGTTGGGTTGGAAAGGAGATGAAGGTGATCCGGTTCCAACCCCCTGCCGTGGGCAGGGACACCTCACCCTTAGACCATGGCACCCAAGGCTTTGTCTTGAGCACTGCCAGGGATGGAGCACCCATCACTTCTCCCATTCAACCCATGCCAGTGCCTCAGCACCCTCCCAGGGCAGAACTTCCTTATCTCCAAGCTGAACTTCCCTGTTTCAGTCTGAACCCATCACCCCTTGGCCTGTCCCTCATGCAGGTCCCTCTCCAGCATCCCTGCGTCCCCTTTAGCTACTGAGAGCTGCCCTGAGGTCTCCTTGCAGCTTCTCTTCTCCAGCCCCAACGCTCCCCACCTGGCTCCACGGGGGAGCTGCTCCAACAGCCCTGCATCCCTGTTCCGTGGAGGAGCATCCCCTTCTCACTGCATCCTTTTCACTCCGGTTCCAGGTCCCGACTCCAAGATGCGGGAGGTGTGCGCGGGATGCGACACCCCCATCTCCGACCGCTTCCTGCTCCGTGTCAACGAGCGCTCGTGGCACGAGGCCTGTGTGAAATGCGCCGTGTGCCTGCAGCCCCTGGCCGGGACCTGCTACAGCCGCAACCGGCAGCTCTACTGCAAGCACGACTACGAGAAGTAAGTGATTCCCGGTGTTCTCCCCTCTTCCTGCCCATCCCGGCTCTGTTCGGACCATGTTGGGATTGGGTTGGGGGGTGAGGAAGGCTTTGTGGTGTTGGGGGCACAGAGGTTGGTGAGATGCTCGTGGTCTCCATAGGGATGCTTTGGGATGGGAAGTGAGCAGCTTTGATTTAATGTTGTGATGTGGATGGAGAGGAGTAAGTGATTCCCAGTGTTCTCCCCTCTTCCTGCCCATCCCGGCTCTGTTCGGACCATGTTGGGATTGGGTTGGGGGGTGAGGAAAGCCTTTGTGGTGTTGGTGGCACAGAGGTTGGTGAGATGCTCGTGGTCTCCATAGGGATGCTTTGGGATGGGAAGTGAGCAGCTTTGATTTAATGTTGTGATGTGGATGGAGAGGAGTAAGTGATTCCCAGTGTTCTCCCCTCTTCCTGCCCATCCCGGCTCTGTTCGGACCATGTTGGGATTGGGTTGGGGGGTGAGGAAGGCTTTGTGGTGTTGGGGGCACAGAGGTTGGTGAGATGCTCGTGGTCTCCATAGGGATGCTTTGGGATGGGAAGTGAGCAGCTTTGATTTAATGTTGTGATGTGGATGGAGAGGAGTAAGTGATTCCCAGTGTTCTCCCCTCTTCCTGCCCATCCCGGCTCTGTTCGGAGCATGTTGGGATTGGGTTGGGGGGTGAGGAAAGCCTTTGTGGTGTTGGTGGCACAGAGGTTGGTGAGATGCTCGTGGTCTCCATAGGGATGCTTTGGGATGGGAAGTGAGCAGCTTTGATTTAATGCTGTGATGTGGATGGAGAGGAGTAAGTGATTCCTGGTGGCCTCCCCTCTTCCTGCCCACCCCGGCTCTGCTTGGACCATGTTGGGATTGGGTTGGGGGATGAGGAAAGGTGCCATGGTGTTGGTGGCACGGAAGTTGGTGAGATGCTCGTGGTCTCCATAGGGATTCTTTGGGATGGGAAGTGAGCAGCTTTGATTTAATGTTGTGATGTGGATGGAGAGGAGTAAGTGATTCCCGGTGTTCTCCCCTCTTCCTGCCCATCCCAGCTCTGTTCGGACCATGTTGGGATGGGGTTGGGGGCTGAGGAAAGCCTTTGTTGTGTTGGTGGCACAGAGGTTGGTGAGATGCTCGTGGTCTCCATAGGGATGCTTTGGGATGGGAAGTGAGCAGCTTTGATTTAATGTTGTGATGTGGATGGAGAGGAGTAAGTGATTCCCGGTGTTCTCCCCTCTTCCTGCCCATCCCGGCTCTGTTCGGACCATGTTGGGATTGGGTTGGGGGGTGAGGAAAGGCGTCATGGTGTTGGTGCACAGAGGTTGGTGAGATGCTCGTGGTCTCCATAGGGATGCTTTGGGATGGGAAGTGAGCAGCTTTGATTTAATGCGGTGATGTGGATGGAGAGGAGTAAGTGATTCCCGGTGTTCTCCCCTCTTCCTGCCCATCCCGGCTCTGCTTGGACCATGTTGGGATTGGGTTGGGGGGTGAGGAAAGGCGTCATGGTGTTGGTGCACAGAGGTTGGTGAGATGCTCGTGGTCTCCATAGGGATGCTTTGGGATGGGAAGTGAGCAGCTTTGATTTAATGCGGTGATGTGGATGGAGAGGAGTAAGTGATTCCCAGTGTTCTCCCCTCTTCCTGCCCATCCCGGCTCTGTTTGGACCATGTTGGGATTGGGTTGGGGGGTGAGGAAAGGCGTCATGGTGTTGGTGCACAGAGGGTTGGTGAGATGCTCGTGGTCTCCATAGGGATGCTTTGGGATGGGAAGTGAGCAGCTTTGATTTAATGTTGTGATGTGGATGGAGAGGAGTAAGTGATTCCCAGTGTGCTCCCCCCTTCCTGCCCATCCCGGCTCTGTTCGGACCATGTTGGGATTGGGTTGGGGGGTGAGGAAAGCCTTTGTGGTGTTGGTGGCACAGAGGTTGGTGAGATGCTCGTGGTCTCCATAGGGATGCTTTGGGATGGGAAGTGAGCAGCTTTGATTTAATGTTGTGATGTGGATGGAGAGGAGTAAGTGATTCCCGGTGTTCTCCCCTCTTCCTGCCCATCCCGGCTCTGTTCGGACCATGTTGGGATTGGGCTGGGGGGTGAGGAAAGCCTTTGTGGTGTTGGTGGCACAGAGGTTGGTGAGATGCTCGCGGTCTCCATAGGGATGCTTTGGGATGGGAAGTGAGCAGCTTTGATTTAATGCTGTGATGTGGATGGAGAGGAAGAAGGGATGAGCTCTTGGTTCTTGTGACCTCCAAGCCCGTTGTGGCCTCCTGTGTGTGGCACTTGCTGGTCAGAGCTGGGGGCAGGACACACAACACAGGCATCCAGGGATGCTGCTGGGAAGAGGCTCCATCAATCCCCTGGTGTTTGGCAGCATCCTTTAAAGCCTTGACGGCCCAATCTTATCTTCCCGGTGCTTCACAAAGGAGAGCGCAGCCTCCTCCCTTGGGCTGGACAAGGGCTGGGAATGGTGCAACTGGCTTGAGTAACCAGATAAGAACATGTTTGCTGTAAGGAGCACGGTCTCCTCCTCCGGGTGCCGGTCCTGAGGCCGGTGACGGCATTCCCACGTGGAAAGCCTCCGACACTGCTCTTTGCCATTGGTTTTGGGGGCAGGATAACAGCGTGACCACGCTGGTTTTCCTACCTCCGGTCCACTCCATCCCACTCCAATGCTCCAAACCACCCCTGAAAAGCTCCAGCTCCTCAGGCGCTTCCCAAGGCGTCTCCACTCAGCACCTTTGTGCTTCCAGCATGGGAATTTCCTCCTGTTTGGGTATCTTATCCCTCAACCCCCCCCCCCAGTCTGTTCCATCTTGGCCTTGACTTGCCAAAGCTCATGGATTTGGCCGGCGATGAATCCCAGGCTGTAGGATCCAGCATCGCCCTGGGCTTCATGGTGACCTGGAGGGGAGACCCATCTGGCACCGAGCCCTGCTCATGTGAAGCTGCTCCAGGAGAGGGAAATGCTTTAACGGGGAGATAAGGCAGCAGCAGCTGCAGCTGGACGTGGGCTGTGGAGCTCCGGATGGAAGGCTCAGCATCAAGATGGATGTTGCTCCGTCCTTACCCCATCCACCCACAGCCTGGAGGCTTGCGGGAGCCTCTTCCCCTCCTAGCTGGGGCCCAGGCACCTGCCCTGTAAACCCAGCACGTGGAAAGGCAAAGGATGAGGGATGCAGGGGGGGATGAAGGGGAACCCCCCCCCACAAAGGGACGATAGCGCCGGGCGCTGTGCTTTGAAGTGTGCTCGTGGCCTGCCAGGGCTGGGGGAGCTGCCGGGGGATCGGAGCCGTTGGAAGCCTTCCCCTCTCCTCCGCAGGCCTCCCCTGGCCCATGTGGAGATGATTTGCTCCGAGGGACTCGGGCTTGAACTCGGCTCGAACTCGCCTTGAAGCTTCCCCATCGCCGCTGAGCACGGAGCGAGGCCTCCAAGCGCCCTCGGTGGGAGGGTTGAGGATGGGGGGGGGACACCAGACCATGGAATCGGGGAATGGGATGGGTTGGAAAGGAGCTGGAGGTCACCCGGTTCCAGCCCCCTGCCACGGGCAGGGATGCCCCACCTTAAACCATGGCCCCCAAGGCTCTGTTTGAGCCCTGCTAGGGATGGAGCACCCATCACTTCTCCATTCAACCCATGCCAGTGTCCCAGCAGCCTCCCAGGGCAAAACTTCCTTATCTCCGAGCTGAACTTCCCTGTTTCAGTCTGACCCCATCACCCCTTGTCTGATCCCTACAGTCCCTGATGGTCCCTCTCCAGCATCCTTGTAGCCCCTTTCAGATACTGGAAGTGCAGTCACCGGCTCTGCCCGCATCCCTTTTAGGGTCCTCTCAGGTCCCTTTTAGGATCCTCTTGGAGCTGGTCCCATCCTTGCTGTCTGAGATGGGCAGGACCTCATGGTGCACGTGAAGTCACAAGGATATTCCTACCCATGGTGTTGACAGCCCATGAAAGGGTGGCCAAGGCTTGGGAAGATGCCTTTGGAAACACATCCCAAACACCCTCATCCAGCCCTGAGCACCAAGCAGGGATGCTCAGAGATGGGAAAGCTGGGCTCTGAGGCCGCATCGTTTGGTACCCTGGAAGCACATCCAGCATCGTCCTGTTGGGACCATTCTGCCCCATCCTCTGGGCTGTGGGGGACAGGGAAAGCCCGGAAGGGAGGTGAACACTGTGATGTGAATGGAATGGCTCGGAAAACGGGGAATGCGAGCTGGCTTTTTGCATTAGGTGGAGGAAGGAGCTTGAAGAAGTAGGTTCGGGCGATGGCTGGGATGCAGAGGGAGGCCAAAGGCGCCCCAAAGCCTTTTGTGCACCCAGAGAAGCAGCCAAGGAGCAGCTGAAGAGGCAGAGAGTGAAGCATTGACCCTCCCTGAGCCGCATCCAGCCCCTTGGCAGCTCTTCTGAGCGAGCTGGTTAATGTTTAAAGCCATGTGGGAGGGCTCCTGTCGGAGCAAAGGTAGGAGAAGGGCAGGACAAACCCCACTGCATTCCAGGGGCAGGAGTCAGGCCCTAAAAGCGATGGAATTCACGTTGGAAGCAGAAGGATTTGTTGGGTTTGTTTCTCCTTCCCCTTTGTGGCACCTGGGATGTTTGGCGAGAGGATCATCAGAGCACTTCCTAAGCTTGAGGACAGGGAAAACAGAGCTTGGGACCTGTTGATAACCAAAACCCCGGGATTCAAGGACAAAACAGTGCCTAAAAGTGGCTGATTGCAAGGGCTGATGATGGCTGCTGCTTGTAAAAGGGGGCTTCTGGTGGCTCGTCCATAGAATGCTTGGGGTTGGAGAGGACCTTAGGATCATCCCGTTCCAACCCCAAGCTTTGCTTTACCAAAGGCCTGTGCCGAGCATCCCAGGCAGCAGGCAGGGCTCCATGCTTGGCCATGGGCAGCAATGGGGTCGTCCCCCCCAGTGTCTCTGTCTTCTCCTGCCCTCGCTCCCCACCAGGCTGGAGGCTGTAATAGGAGCGAGCAGATAAATGAGGCAATGAAGCACATGGAGGGGATGGATGGATGGATGGATGGATGGATGGATGGATGGATGGATGGATGGATGGAGCCCCTGTGCCCGGGAACAGCCCCTGCAGGTACCCCCACGAGCAGCACAACAGGAGATGAGGGGATGCAGGAGGTGCACCCTGCATCTCCCACTTCCTTTGGGTTGGGTGATGGGGCTGAGCTTGGGCACCCTTTGACAGCACCCATCCAGTGCTCCTCCCACCAGCATCCCCAGGCTTCATCAACCCACCCCATCCCAGAATCTCCTGCCTTTCCCCCCCCCCCATCCCAAAGATTCCCTCCTTCCTCGTTGGGTGGGTGGCTGAGCCCCGGCTCCCGCAGGGAGCGGAGCCCATCTGGTGATGAATGACATTCATTACACAGAGCTGAGCTTCTCCCAGCCCAGGTCCTGCTGTTCCCTCGCCTTGCTTTGCTCCCAGGGCCCAGGAAATGAAGCACGAACTCCGTAACCACCGGGCAAGATGCAGATGGGCCTCGAGTGGGATTAAGGGAGCAGCCACCACGTGCTCTCTGCCTCCCTGCAGTCGGTTCCATGCACGGGGGAGGCAGATCTTTGGGCCTGGGTGATGAAATGCCCTTTACTTGGATGGATCCTTGCTCTTTTTGGCTGCTTTCCCTTCCATGCTCCATGTCCCAAGGCTTTGAGTCTCTCCCGGACCCCTGGTCATCAACTTACACCCTACTCCCAGGCAGAGCTGCCTTTAACCATCTCCTTGGGTGCTGGGGCTATGGTCTAAGATCAGCTCTTCCTGCAGGAATCATAGGATCATGGGATGGATTGGGTTAGAAAGGACCTTAACATCACTCAGCTCCAACCCCCTGCCATGGGCTAGACCGTGTCACCCAGGGAAAAGGAATAAATGAACCCCAAAAGGTTTGGATAGCAAAGTGAACAGCAGTGATTCAAGGTATCACCCCCTCCCAAGCAGAGGACACTGGTGCAGCTGGTTTGGACCCTTGGCACTTGCAATGAAAGATGTTTCTTATCCCTTTCAGGTGTCTTTATGGGCACACAAAGCTTGTCCAAAGCTTCTTGTGGCCCCTTTAGGCACTGGAGCTGCCCTAAGGTCTCCCCTTAAGGAGCCTTCTCTTCTCTGGGGGTTGATGCTCTTCTCATCCCAGCACCTCCACTCCCTTCCCCATGCCTGGAACCTGCAGCACTGGGGTCTGGATGTTTCCTGCGCTCACTGCGCGCTGCAGCTCACATCCCCTTTCCTAAGGCAGCATCCCGGGAAGGGCTCTGCCATCATCGACGAGCATCGGAGAAGCGATTAGCTTGGAAAAGAGCTTTAAGGTGCCCGAGCGCACCCATTCCCCAGCGCTAACCCGTGGCGCTGAGAGCATCACCTGCACGCTTTGCCTCGGGGGGTCGGGAAGGGTCCAAAGGATGCTCCGCGCTCCCGCTCCCGGCCGCAGCATCGCCCTCCTCCCGGCTCAGGGACCACCAGAGGGCAGCCGTGAAGGCGACGGTGCCCGGAGCCAGCTCCTCCGAGCAGTGCCAGGGGCTGCGGCGCTGGGAAGCGGGGCTGGTCCCAACCAGGACCCGCATCCCCAAAGCCCGCATTAGAGCATGGCAAGGGGAGCCCAGGCCCCGCTCCTCCCTTTTACACCCAGGATCCACCTGGATGCATGGAAAGCCCGTGCATCCATGGCAAAGGTTTAAGGCAAAGCGACGTAGAGCAGCGCATCCGTCCCGGTGTTGTCACATCCCTTGTTGCCGACTTGCCTAACACCGACACCAGGCGCTAAAGCAGCAGCTGGAACGTTGGATGAGTGCTGGTGGTGCCACCAAGCACCTTGAGAACGGGATCCTCCTTTAACGCCTTGCCTGGGATGGGTTAAGCTGCTCCCAGGGTGTTCCCCCACCTTGGGCTTCCCAATCCTCTCTTTCCCTTTCTCCATCCCCACCCCTGCTGCCTTGCTAACACGCTGCTGGAGCACGGCCCTTCTTCCCTAGCTGGTGCACAGACTGAATGACAGCCAGATCCATAATCTGCTCCCAGCTCTCATTTCCCACTCCCCTTAATGCAATTAAGCCTAAATGAGGTTAATTACAGCTTATCCCAACGATGGTGGTGGCCGCTTCACACACCTCTGGCTGCTCACACAGGGGGTTCCCGTGACTGGGGTCTTGCTGCTATGGTGATATTGGAGCTGGTCAGCTTTGCATGGGGAAGCAGCATCCCAAATCCCTTTCCTCATTCCTGGATATTGATGGTGCCAGGGGAAAGGTGAAGCTGGGAAGGAGCTTGGCCTGTGGAAAAAAGGGAGCTTAAAGAGCAATCTGTTTTTAAACTGGTTGCATTCATCCCAAGCAGCAGCAGAATCCCTTCGCGTCCGACGTGCTTGCTGGACCAGGAGTTTGCTGCTGTTTGTGACCTGGCCCCTTTGACTTCCCTTTTCTCCTCTGCTTTTCCTTCTTCTTACCCCTTTTAACCCCTCTTCTCTTCATTCCTACCCCATCCATCACCACTGGGCTGGTTTGGACATGGAGATCTCTGTTACGGCAGCCGGGTCCTCGTGGCGAAGAGGCGGGCTCCTACCAAAGGGCAGTTCAATCTCTTTTCGTCTGGATGATGCTCAAGGGGTGTCTGCCTCAAGAGCATCCATGCAGAGGGACTGGGAAGGGGACTGCAGCAGAGCTGGAGCAGATCACTCCTTAAGGGACCTTCACCTTCGGTTCTTGCTCTGAGGGTCGCTGTTAGCTCCTTCCCCCTCCTCAATCCTTAACTCAGGTTTATTGGTAGGAGAGCTTGAATCCTTCCCAAAGCAAGTCCTGCTTTAAAGGACTTGAAAGGGAGACCCCTTCCCACCCCATTCCCAGCCTTGCAGGGAGGCTGCTCTGTGAGCTCCAACATGGATAGGGACCACAGCACTGAGGTGCTCCAGGGTTATTCCCGTAACCCAGCAGGGCATGGATGGGAATCACAGATCTGAACTAAAAGGGACGACCCCCAGGCCTGAGCTGTAGAGCTTGGGAATCCTTTGGAGCTTGGGAACCCTTTGGAGCTCTGAACCCTGTGGAGCTCAGGAACCCTTTGGAGCTCTGAACCCCTTTGGAGATTGGGATCCTTTGGAGCTTGGGAACCCTTTGGAGCTTGGGAAACCTTTGGAGCTCGGGAACTCTTTGGAGCTCTGAACCCCTTTGGAGCTTGGGAGCCCTTTGGAGCTCAGGAACCCTTTGGAGCTTGGGAGCCCTTTGGAGCTCAGGAACCCTTTGGAGCTCAGGAACCCTTTGGAGCTCAGGAACCCTTTGGAGCTCTGAACCCTTTGGAGCTCAGGAACCCTTTGGAGCTCTGAACCCTTTGGAGATTGGGACCCTTTGGAGCCCAGGAACCCTTTGGAGATTGGGACCCTTTGGAGCTCAGGAACCCTTTGGAGCCCAGGAACCCCTTGGAACTCAGGAACCCTTTGGAGCTCTGAACCCTTTGGAGCCCGGGAACCCTTTGGAGCTTGGGAACCCTTTGGAGACTGGGAAACCTTTGGAGCTTGGGAACCCTTTGGAGACTGGGAAACCTTTGGAGCTTGGGAACCCTTTGGAGCTTGGGAACCCTTTGGAGACTGGGAAACCTTTGGAGCTTGGGAACCCTTTGGAGACTGGGAAACCTTTGGAGCTTGGGAACCCTTTGGAGCTTGGGAACCCTTTGGAGACTGGGAAACCTTTGGAGCTCAGGAACACTTTGGAGCTTGGGAACCCTTTGGAGCTCTGAACCCCTTTGAAGCTCTGAACCCTTTGGAGCTCTGAACCCTTTGGAGCTCTGAACCCTTTGGAGCTCTGAACCCTTTGGAGCTCAGGAACCCTTTGGAGCTCTGAACCCTTTGGAGCTCTGAACCCTTTGGAGCTCAGGAACCCTTTGGAGCTCTGAACCCTTTGGAGCTCTGAACCCTTTGGAGCTCAGGAACCCTTTGGAGCTCTGAACCCTTTGGAGCTCTGAACCCTTTGGAGCTCTGAAACCTTTGGAGCTCAGGAACCCTTTGGAGCTCTGAACCCCTTTGAAGCTCTGAACCCTTTGGAGCTCTGAACCCTTTGGAGCTCTGAACCCTTTGGAGCTCAGGAACCCTTTGGAGCTTGGGAACCCTTTGGAGCTCTGAACCCTTTGGAGCTCTGAACCCTTTGGAGCTCAGGAACCCTTTGGAGCTCTGAACCCTTTGGAGCTCTGAAGCCCTTCCTCCCTTTGCAGTGCATTTTGCCGGGCTCCGTGCTGGGATGGGCTGGAGCTCCCTGTCACTGGTGATGGGAGGCAGCAGCCCTGTGCCCCGTCACTGCTGCGCGCTCCTGCGTCGTCCCCTGTGCCCCCGCACAGCTTCTTCCCCCATTCAAAGAGAGGGAAGAGGGAGCGAGCAGAGAGTTTAATTTAAACCCATCTCCCAAGCTTGCTCTTTCCTCAATCAATATTGCTTTTTACATCATATCTAATCTCTTCCCCCCCCCCCCCCGAAGTAAAACTTAATGAAATAATTCTAATGAATGTTTAATGATATTCTTTTGTCATTATTAAAGCCGCAATAAAAGCGTCTGTGGCCCCTGCGCCTCCCTCCCCCTCATCCCCATCCCTACCCCAGCATCCCTGCTGCCCTGCCGGCTCTTCCCCCCCCCCCCCCCCGCCTCGTCGCGCTGTGACAACGGCAGCTTTCAGACCCGCAAACAGGAAATGAGAAAGGGAGAAACAGGATATTGAGCTTGGATGCTATCTGGAGCCGCAATATCACCCCCAGCAACTCGGCGAAGGAGCCCTTCTCCTGCCAGGCATACTAATGGAGATGGGCAGGCTTCCCCGCAGGCAGGCAGGACGGGATCACTGGGGCTGGGGAGCACCCAGGCTCCAAGCTGCAGGCCTGGGGAGAGGGTTTGGGTTGTGCTGTGCGGGGTGGCGAAGGGGAAGGAAGAGGAGGGAGGAAGGAGCTGGTGGCTCCCTTCCTAGGGGATGCGTTGGACCAGAAGCTCTCTCCCCTGCTCTAGGAGCAGGCTTTGCTCTGTTGTCCCTGCCAGCTGCAGCACAGCCTTGGAGCTGGAGGAGCTTTAAGCTCCCTTCCAACCCATCCCATTCCATGACCCCACAAGAGCTTTGGAACGGCAGCGGGGACTGTGCACGGGCTGCAGAGCAATCGAAGCGGCACCGGCACCCTAAAGAGCATCGACCCAGAGCTGCAGCCCAGCCCCAGTCCCACCTTCCAGCACCCTCCCAGGGCAGCACTTCCTTATCTCCAACCTGAACTTCCCCTGTTTCAGTCTGAACCCATCACCCCTTGGCCTGTCGCTGATGAAGGTCCCTCTCCAGCATCCCTGTAGCCCCCTTGGACACTGAGAGCTGCCCTGAGGTCTCCACGCAGCTTCTCTTCTCCAGCCCCAATGTTCTCAGCCTGGCTCCATACAGGAGCTCCTCCAGCTCATCCCCGGGGCCTCCTCTGGCCTTGCTCCAACAGCTCCATGTCCTTACATTGAGGACACCAGAGCCAGATGCAGCCCGAGAGCAAAGGAACAGCATCACCTCCATCACCTCCTTTGGATGCAGCCCAAGAGCAAAGGGGCAGCATCACCTCCATCACCTCCTTTGGATGCAACCTAAGAGCAAAGGGGCAGCATCACCTCCATCACCTCCTTTGGATGCAACCTAAGAGCAAAGGGGCAGCATCACCTCCATCACCTCCTTTGGATGCAACCTAAGAGCAAAGGGGCAGCATCACCTCCATCACCTCCTTTGGATGCAACCCAAGAGCAAAGGGGCAGCATCACCTCCATCACCTCCTTTGGATGCAACCTAAGAGCAAAGGGGCAGCATCACCTCCATCACCTCCTTTGGATGCAACCTAAGAGCAAAGGGGCAGCATCACCTCCATCACCTCCTTTGGATGCAACCTAAGAGCAAAGGGGCATCATCACCTCCATCACCTCCTTTGGATGCAGCCCAAAAGCAAAGGGGCAGCATCACCTCCATCACCTCCTTTGGATGCAACCTAAGAGCAAAGGGGCAGCATCACCTCCATCACCTCCTTTGGATGCAACCCAAGAGCAAAGGGGCAGCATCACCTCCATCACCTCCTTTGGATGCAACCTAAGAGCAAAGGGGCAGCATCACCTCCATCACCTCCTTTGGATGCAGCCCGAGAGCAAAGGGGCAGCATCACCTCCATCACCTCCTTTGGATGCAGCCCGAGAGCAAAGGGGCAGCATCACCTCCATCACCTCCTTTGGATGCAGCCCAAGAGCAATGGGGCAGCATCACCTCCATCACCTCCTTTGGATGCAACCTAAGAGCAAAGGGGCAGCATCACCATCCATCCTTTGGATGCAGCCCAGCCCAAGGGGCCGAGCCCTGCAGGTGGGGTATGGATGGGGCCGGAGGAAGATGCTTTCCAAAGCCCAGAACCCCCTTTTCCCAGCGGGAACACCAGCCCTCCATCACCCATCACCCGACAGCCACCTCCACCGCAGCGCAATCACTGCCTGGCACTTACATAGGGAAAAGCAAGGGGGGGGGGAAAGCCAAGCCCCACTTTTTGTTCACATTCAGCAGCGATAGGAGAGGGGCCTGGTGGATGCTGGGAGATTTTAATAAAGAAGACAGGGCTGTGAAATGCAATAAAGGAGTTCATCAGATTATGTGCTGATGGCTCCGTGCCACCGCACTGGCAGCAATATCCTCACAAGGAGGGGGTTAACCCCTTGAGGGACCCGATTGAATCTGACAGCGGCGCTTCACTCCTGCCCCTTGCATATTTATGAAGCTCCCTGGCTTTGGGAGCCTCTTTGGTGGTGGTGGTGGGGGGGGGTGATTGTGGGGCTGCCCTGGTCCCCGTTTCCATGGATTTGGGGGTGTTTTCAGCATCAGGTTTGGGGCTGATGCGAACGGAGCAAGGCTGGGAGTGCTGCACCAAGCAGGACCACACGTGGGGGAGATGCAGGGGTTTGGGTTCCTTTGGAGATGCTGCTCGTGCTGGTGGATGCTGAGCTCTTTGCTGCGTGCTCCATCCCCGAACCCAACTTCTCTCCTAGTGCACGCTGGGGGAGGTCTGGGGGCATTTGAGTCGTGGGCATTGTGGCAAGAGGCACAGGAGTGTACCACCACCGTTATAAGGCTCCTTCCTGGCCTTAAATCCACCCACGTAGTGCCACAAAGAGCAGTGGAGGGGATGGAGGATAAAGGCAACCGGTGCTCCCAAATTGCTCCTTCTCCCTCTGAGCCAGAAATGAAGCAGAAGGAAATACCCCCCCCCCCTTTCCTTAATCCCCTGGTGCCATTCCATAGGGCTCAGCTGGGGTGTCCATGGCTGTCGGGGGGGGGGGAATGAAGGACCGGATCGTGCTGCTCCTGCCTCCTCGTGCCCCTTGGGTATCCCCTTGGGTCCCCATCCCACCCCGAGCCCCCCAGCCCCGAAGGTGGCCGGGGGCTTTGCGGGTTGCACCTCGCTCTTTGAGGCCACCACAATGGACTCTGCAGCTCAGTGTTAAGTAAACAGCCCTTGCTTAAGCCTGCCCCGCTTCATTTTGACTAAACCCTAACCAAATAAGCTGGCTCCACGAAGCCCAGGCTTCCTTCATTATTCCTTGCTTCATTAACACCTCTTAATCCCATTCCCCCCCCCCCATTACCCTTCCCAGGCCTGGGGCAGTGTCTTCTCTGTGCAAGAGGGGCTCCCAACTGCTGCTCAGCGCATCCCATCCCCATCTGGAGAGCTGGGATGTGGCTTCTCCTCCAGAGCCATGGGCAGGGAGAGCCGGGACAGGGATGCTCGGTGAGGATGAAGGGAGAATCAAGCACCTGGGGTGTTTTACCAGGGCTGAAGGAAGTCCAGGAGATGCCCGAGACGATGCAGGAAGGTCTCAGAGCTCCTCGTCCATGCGTGAAAGCCGGATGGATGCAGGCGGTGGCTTTGCTGCCATTCCTCTTCCTGCTGCTCCCCGCTTCCAGGGGGAAGGAATCACATCGGGGTGCTCCAAACCTGCTTTGTTAGGGAAGGAGAAGCAACTTGTTTAAGGGTACAAAGAACACAGGGTATATACACAGAATGCAGAACAGGTAACTCCATGCTGTCTCCAAGGACGTGCAGGCTGCTCTGCTGCCCACAGCATCACTTCTCCTGCCTTCAGTGTCCATGGGGGTGAGGCTCTTCTCTGGGAGCAAGCAGAGACCTCCCTTGTGTCCCTGCTGGTCTTCAATGCACTCAGAATCATGGAACCATAGAATGGGATGGGTTGGAAAGGAGCTGAAGGTCATCCAGTTCCAACCCCCTGCCATGGGCAGGGACACCTCACCCGAGGCCATGGCACCCAAGGCCCTGCCTTGGACGTTGCCATTGATGGAGCATCCACAGCATCCTTGGGCAACCCATCCCAGTGTCCCGGCACCCTCACAGGGAAGAGCTTCCCTTTATCTCCAACCTGAACTTCCCTGTTTCAGTCTGAACCCGTCACCCCTTGGTCCTATCCCTTTGCTGCCCCCCAGCACCCTTTTCATCCCCCCGTGTCGCCGCTGCTCCTCAACGCACTTGGGGACCTCTCCTCGAGCAGCAGCTCCACACATCCCATAGCCACATCCACAGCTCCCAAAGCTCCTCGGGAGCCCCCGCCAGCGAGGGAGAGATGCGCTTGGTTCCTATGGCAACGCAAACAATATTACCTTGGCTTAACCGGATTCCGGCAATATTAAAACCAGGCTCTTTAGGAATTCCTGGTGTTGGAAGGGGCTGAGAATTTTAATTTCGTGTAATGCGAGCTGACACCGTGGTTATGAGCTGCTTTGCTGGGTGCTTGCTTCAATTAGCACAAAGCGGAGGGGATTTGCTTTCGGGGCTTAGCTGGGAGATGCAGGCTGCGGGTCCCGCGATGCCCGGAGCTCTATTGAGTTAGCGGCGCTTCCCTCCCTTGGGAGGTGCCAAAGCCGGGCCTTTCCATGGAATTCTGGGCCCGTGACAGCGCCTGTAGGGAGCGAACCCCAACTGCCTCATCGCCGGGAGGCAGCTCGGTGCATGGCGGGTGAAGGGGGCTCCGTGCCCAGCTCCAGCATCCCTTCCCATGCGTCCTTGTCTGGCGCTATGGAGTTCCAGGTTGGAAAGGAGCTTAAGATCACCCAGCTCCAGCCCCCTGCCACAGGCAGGGACACCCCCCACTTGGCCCAATGACTTCCATATTCCCAATGGGCTCAGCCTGGCTCCGTACGGGAGCTGCTGCAGTGCCTGCTCATCCTCCTGGCCGGCTCCAACAGCTCAATGGAAGCCCATCACGCTCACAGCTCTCCTCTCCCTGCCTTGGCTAAGCAAGATTCCGGATGTTTTCCCCAAGGAATTGGGGATAGCAGAGGCTGGAAATGTGAAAGGAGGCAGGGAATGCTCCAGTATCCATAGGGATCAAAGGAAAGGAAACACAAGCGTGGAACAAGACAGGGACTTTTCCATCAGTGTCTCCCTAACTTATCCCGTTCCTTCCTTGGAGAAGGGTCGGGGTGTTGAAGGAATGCTTCTGTTTGTCAGGTCTATGGGTGCCTCTGGATGCGGGGCTCCGGGGTGGAACTACCGTGGGTGCAACACGGGAGTCATCCGGCCTCTGAGAGCTATGGGAAGAGCAGATGGGAGCTTGGGGCTGGCTTGTCTCAAAGCCAAAGCGGGTTTGTGTCACCAGTTCAGCATCCACTGAAGGGTGGGAGCCTTCCTTGGGGTACTTCTCCCATCTGGGATGCAAGGAAAAGCCAGGGTTCACTTCCCAATGGGCTGCGTGAGGGATGAGGAGCAGGAACCTGGCAAGAGGAATGGGTTGAGTGCCCACAGGTGGCATCACAACCATAGGAGGCTCGCTAGAAGAGGAAGACAAGACCAAGTCTGCTTGCTGGGCATGGAATAAAGCAAGATCCCAACTGGAAGTAAAGCCTGGAGGAGCGACTTAGCCTCTGGAACCTCTTCCCATTGAGACTCCTTCACTTGGGGCCCAGCCCTGGCCTTTGCTGCACATCCATCCCCATCAACCAGGCTTGAGGGGGGAATCCCTGCGCCTGATTCTCGGGGTTGCAATGAGTTCCATCCCATCAGCTTCCGTGCGGGATTGAAGGCCAGGCACGTGCCTCGTGCTCCTGCTGACCCCAGCCACCTGTGATCATGCACTGGCTCTGTTGCCGGGTCCTTTTTATCCCTAGCCCTCCTTCGCTTCTGCACTGGAGGGATGCTGGTGTTAAGAAAGGGACAGGTTCGGACTCAGCCCGGTTTCTGCTCCCAGTTCACTCCTTCCTAAGAGAGCTGTGGTTAAAAGGCTGCTCCTTGCTCCCATCTCAACCCAAATTCCATGCTTTTATTCCAAGCGTGCCTTCCGGACAGACAAAGAAGGGAAAGAGAGACGGGACGGGAGGAACACGCACACCAAGCAGCCTCAGCACAAAGGGGGCAGAAATCCCACCCCATCCCACGTGGAACGTCCCAGGCCACTGCCCGCCCCAAAGCCACGGTGGTCTGTGGAAGGGCTGAGCCCGGCCCTGTAAAGCCTCTTCATCCTGCTCCATGGAGTTTGCCAGGAGGATTAACCCAGGCTTGTTGGCAATCCCAGTTTATGAGTTCCCTGCTGGTGGGGAAGCTCCTGTGTGTTTAAACAACAGCCTAATTAATCCCTGTTTTATTACTTTCTCTTGTCAAGTGGCTCAAGAGAAGCTGTCAGCGCCGCTCCCGCTTGTTTAGAGCCCCGATTGCTTCATCACCACCATCTGCTCGGCACACGGATGCTCAGCGCCTGCTTTGCCGTGGGGCACAAGCAGCATCCCCGATGCGTGAGGCTCCCCGCATCAGGCCCCGTGGATGGGTCTTCCATAGGGGGAACTTCCATGGGAAGGGCAGCAAACAGCCCTGCAGAGGAAGACGGGACCTTGAGCTCCGTCCTGGCGTGTTGCTCCCTGCTACGACGGAGGCTCGGGAAGCCCCAAAAGACATTTGGGGTCGCGGAATCATGGCGTGGGTTGGGTTTAAGGGACCTTAAAGCTCAACCCTCTGCCATAGGCAGGGCCAGCTTCCCCTAGAGCAGGTTCTCCAGCGTGATGGGTTGATTTGGGATGCGCCAACGCGGCCCCAAACCTCCACCTAAGCAACCCCGTTGGCTTCCTGAGCCCCCAACCCGGGTCCGCCCCTGCCTTCTAAAGCCTTTAACCCCCAGGACTCCCCCGCAGGCTCTTCCAGACCAAGTGCAGCAGCTGCTTGAAGGCGATCGCCCCCTCCGAGCTCATCATGAGGGTGCTGGAGAACGTCTACCACGTGCACTGCTTCTACTGCTGCGAGTGCGAGCGGCGCCTGCAGCGCGGCGACGAGTTCGTGCTCAAGGAAGGGCAGCTCCTGTGCCGCAGCGACTACGAGAAGGAGAAGGAGATGCTGAGCGCCATCAGCCCCGCGCCCACCGAGTCCGGTGAGGGATGAGGGGCAGCCTTGGAAAGGGCAGGTCCTGCTCAGTTATGGGGCTGGGCACGAAGGGAGGTGATGGAGGTCAGTGGAGGCTGTAGCATCTTCTCCCCTTAGCGATAGTGGGGTACCAGGCTGCTGAGGTCCCTGCAGCGCGATGCAAAGACACCAACCACCCCATTGGATGGGCTGATCTGAGATGTTAGAGGAAGGGTGATGAGGGGGAGCCTTGTAAAGGGCAGGTCCTGCTCAGTTATGGGGCTGGGTGCGAAGGGAGGTGATGGAGGTCTGCAGAGGTTGTAGCATCTTCTCCCCATGGCAACAGAGGGGTACCAGGCTGCTGAGGTCCCCTTGTGCGATGCAAAGACCACTGGATGGGCTGATCTGAGATGTTAGAGGAAGGGTGATGAGGGGGAGCCTTGTAAAGGGCAGGTCCTGCTCAGTTATGGGGCTGGGCGCGATGGGAGGTGATGGAGGTCTGTGGAGGTTGTAGCATCTTCTCCCCTTAGCGATAGTGGGGTACCAGGCTGCTGAGGTCCCCTTGTGCGATGCAAAGACACCAACCACCCCATTGGATGGGCTGACCTGAGACGTTACAGGAGGGGAGATGCGGGGCTGTCTCTGAGGTGACCCCATCCCAATCCCCACTTGCCTTGCAGTGAAGAGCGAGGACGAAGACGGCGGCCACTCGCACGGCAAAGGCAGCGAGGAGAGCAAGGACCACAAGCGCTCCAAGCGCCCGCGCACCATCCTCACCACGCAGCAGCGCCGAGCCTTCAAGGCCTCCTTCGAGGTTTCCTCGAAGCCCTGCAGGAAGGTAGAAGGAGCCCGGGGGAGCCTTTGGAGGCCTGGAGGCTCCGAAATGCAGCTTCAGGTCTGATGCAGCTCTCTGGGGTTTGGGGACAGGTACGAGAGACCCTGGCAGCCGAGACGGGCTTGACCGTGCGCGTGGTGCAGGTCTGGTTCCAGAACCAAAGAGCCAAGGTGAGCGAGGGCTTCCCGTGCCACGGGGTCTGGGGGCTCCCAACCGTGCTTGTGCAGTCGAAAGGGAGCAAGGAGCAGCTTAGGGACAGAAGGGGAGGTGAGAGGAACAGAGGGAGCAAAGCGCGGTCTGACCTCGCCTTACAACACGGACCCAGGAGCAGCAACAGCTTGAAGTGAAATACAAACCCCTGCTAGTTATAGACCGTAGGATCACAAAGTGGCCTGGGAGGGACCTTAAAGCTCACCCAGTTCCAACCCCCTGCCATGGGTAGGGACATCTTCCACTGGAGCAGCTCGCTCCACCCTGGCCTTGAGCACTACCGGGGATGGAGCATCCCAACCTTCTCCATTCGACCCATCCCGGTGTCCCATCATGGGGGAGGGCTCGCCTCCATCTCCCCTCTGGCACGTTAAAGCCATTCCCCCTTGTCCCATCCCTCCACCCCTTACCCAAAGCCCCTCTCCAGGTTCCCTGTAGCCCCTTTAGGCCCTGCAGAGGCTGCACTCGGAGGGGATGAACAGGGTTAGAGCACGGCAGGGCTGGGTCCACAGGGAAGGCAAGCAGCCGCTGTCGCTGCGGTGCCAAGCACAGCTCCCTCCCTCAGTCAGACCCTCAGACCCGGGATCCCCATCCCCATCTCCATCCCCATCCGCATCCACATCCACATCCCCATCCCCATCCCCATCCCCATGCCCGTCCCCATCCCCATCCCCATCCCCATCCCCATCCCCGTCCCCATCCCCATCCCCATCCCCATCCACATCCGCATCCCCATCCCCATCCCCATCCGCATCCCCATGCCTGTCCCCATCCCCATCCCCGTCCCCATCCCCATCCCCATCCCCATCCACATCCACATCCCCATCCCCATGCCCATGCCCGTCCCCATCCCCATCCCCGTCCCCATCCCCATCCCCATCCCCATCCCCATCCGCATCCGCATCCCCATCCCCATCCGCATCCCCATGCCTGTCCCCATCCACATCCACATCCCCATCCCCATCCGCATCCCCATGCCCGTCCCCATCCCCATCCCCATCCACATCCACATCCACATCCACATCCCCATCCCCATCCGCATCCCCATGCCCATCCCCATCCCCATCCCCATCCCCATCCCCATCCCCATGCCCGTCACCATCCCCATCCCCATCCGCATCCCCATCCCCATCCGCATCCCCATGCCTGTCCCCATCCACATCCACATCCCCATCCCCATCCGCATCCCCATGCCCGTCCCCATCCCCATCCACATCCACATCCACATCCACATCCACATCCCCATCCCCATCCGCATCCCCATGCCCGTCCCCATCCCCATCCCCATCCCCATCCCCATCCCCATGCCCGTCCCCATCCCCATCCGCATCCCCATGCCCGTCCCCATCCCCATCCCCTTGCAGATGAAGAAGATTGCCCGCAGGCAGCAGCAGCAGCAGCAGCAGCAGCAGGAGCAGGAGCAGTTGGGCAACCCTCGCCTGGGCGCCGGCAGAGGCACCGGCCGCAATAGCAGGCAGAGCAACGATGACAGCGAAGGTGAGGAGCTCGGGGTGCTGCAGGCTGGGATGGAAGGGCTTGACCTGGGTGCATGGGAGAGGGGATGCACGAGGAGATGAGCCAAGTCACGCAGGGCGTACCACAATCGGTACCCACAAGCTGGAGCAACCGGGCATCGAGAGCCCGCAGTCGTGGCGCAGCACCTGCCTCCCGGTTGTCATGGAATCAACCAGGTTGGAAACGAGCTTCCAGCTCATCAAGTCCAACTTTCAGCCCAGCTCTCCCGAGGCCACCGCTAACCCACGGCACTTCCAACGTTCCAATGCCTCTTCCAAGGCCTGACCACCCTCTGGGGAAGGAATCGTTCCTCATCTCCAGCTCAACCTCCCTTGGTGCAGCTTTGTTCCCTCTTGTCCTACCGCTTCAGAGAAGACAATGGGGTTTTTCCCGTTGCATGCTGCTCAGGGAAGTGGTGAACGCTCCATCCCTGGCAGAGCTCTTGGGCGCCGTGGTCCATCCCTGCCCACGAGGTCCTTTCCGACCCAAACCATTCCATGGTTCTATGAACACACGGAGCTCAGCGCTGCGTGGTGCTGCTGCCGTGACTGGCCCGGGGCCCTGAGCACCCTTGGCTTCAACCCATCCCACTGCTCGTGTCTTTAGACAGCGCCAGCGTTCCCGGCTTGGATGGGCTCCTGGTTCCCTACCCCAGGATCCCCCAGCAGCAGCTCCTGCCCCTGGACCAGAACGGCTACAGCACGGACCTGTACAGACAAGGGCTCACCCCCCCCCAGCTGCCAGGAGACCACCTGCACCCCTACGGTAGGAGGCTGCCCAGGAGCTCCCTGCACCCGAGCTGCACCTCCGAGCCCAAGCCGTGCCAAGCAGCCAGGGCTTGGCCTTCGTGCTGAGCCCTTCCCAGCAGCTTGGGCTCCTGCCGTGTTCACCCCCGTTCCCCTTTTCCTTCCTCTTCCAGACTCGGAAGGGGTCTTTCACGACATGGACAGCGACAGCATCAGCCACCTGGGGGACTGCCTGCTCGCCACGCCTGAAGCCAACCTCCTCCAAGCCCGCGTGGGCAACCCCATCGACCGCCTCTACTCCATGCAGAGCTCCTACTTCACATCCTGACCGTGGAGAAGCCGCCAGCCCTTCGCTGAGGATCCCCAGTGGATGCTGCTCCCTCGTCAGAGCGAGCCTGGGGGAGAAGAACCAAGGCTGAGACCTTCAGAGACCTTCCTTGAACGGAAGAGGCAACTCCATCCCGTCCGAGCACGAACTCGCGGGGCCCTCGCGGAGCCTCAAGGACTTTGGAGCGCCCCTCTCCCCTTTTCTAGCCACGAGTAGACCCATGCTATGATGTTGTTTAGCTGTACCTTTAGCAGTGTGTCCAGTGTTGAAGCTTTTGAGCATCGTGTCCTGCGAGCAAAGCCTGGCCACCGCCCCCCAGAGCCGCCCCTAGAAGCAGGAGGAGCCGCCAGGCCCCTTCATTGAAGCCTTGGTTGCAGCTTGCCGCGCATCTTTGCCTCGGTTCCCAACGCAGACGCAGGCTGGGACTTGCAACAGGGAAATCCAAGGGGCTGGGGCATGGCTAAGGGATGCTCCTGCTGCTCCCCGGGCTTCTCCGTGTGCCCCAACGCTGCCCACGCGGCGACGCGCGTCCATCACCCATCCCCATGCCACGGGGCAGGCGAGTCGCAAGAAGTGCTGCTTTGTCCCCACTAAGAGGGCAAGGAAGAGCGAGCTCAGAATGGAAGTCTCTGTTGTCACCCAGGGAAGCTCTGTTGTCACCCAGGGGAACCTCTTCATTCTCCTGCCCAGGACCCCAGGCTGGGCTTTCATTCTTTCCATGGGTGAAGGAGAGCTGGCATTCCTGGCAAGGCCGGGTTTTCCCAGGAGCCTAAGAGCACGCCAGCAGAAGGAATGCCCACCTGCCCTCCTCTGTGTGAGCTGACCACAGGACTCCCAAAGGGAACGGTGACTCTTTCCCAACCTGGCATCTCCAGAGCTGGAGCGCGGTGATGCAGCCCCGGAGCTGATGGCTCTCTACGTGGGGCACACCCGAGCCTCCCCACGCTGGTTTTGAAGGTGTGTAGCCTCTCCAACGCGAAAGCAATGCCCGATTCTTGCTGTCTGCAGGCGCAGAGCCCTGAGCAGCACCCCACGCTCGCTTCACCTTTAATAAAGCTGTGTGAACGTGACCCGTGCTCGTGTGCAGTCACTTCCCATTGCCCCCGCAGCGCCCCGGGCTCTGCTCTTGGTACCAGACGATGCCTCTCCCCAGAGACATCTCCTCCTGTACGTAGCCTAGGGGCACTCACCCACTGCCCCCTCACCCTCTCTTCCTTGTGACCTTGCCCATGGGCTTTCCTTTGCATGTACATTGGAAAACCATCACCATAATGCGACTAATAAAGCAAACTGGAACTGCAAACCTGAAGCTTGTCTCAGCCCAAACCCCAGCCATGAGCAGCCCGCTGCCCCCTTTGCAGTCCCACCAAGGTTGGCCTGAGCATCCATGGCCTCTCCCAGGCACCCTGGAGCAAAGGAGCAAGCGGTGTCGGTGGCTGCTCGTGCCTTAAGAGGCAGCAGACCCCGGAGCAGGAGGGAGGCAGCTGCAAGAGGAGCCAGCATCCCAACGTGAATAAATGCTTGGCTAGACCTGGAGCTCCCGAGCCTTGGGGAGGCAGCAGGAGGGCAGCGAGCATTACATGGGAAGAGGCAGAAGGAGCTTCACGTAGGTACCCGGGAGGGAGCGGAGCCTTTGGCAGCCTGGGGATAGCAACACCCATCCCTGAGCTCCCGGGGGGCATCAGGGATGCAGGGCTGCATCACCTGAGGGGGAAATGGGAGAGGAACGGAGTAAATCACACACGGGCTTTGGGGCAACAGCAGCAGCTCTGGGGCAGGGCCAAGAGGCACAAGAACCGCTCTCCTCGAGCAGGGAGAGGTGCGGGGCCTTGCTTGGGACACGCAAGGAAGGGCTGGGAATGCCCTGGGATCACAGCCACGAGAGCAAAGGCGACCGAAAGGGGACGAACGTTCCCCCCCCGCAGCCCACACCACTGCCCTCCTGCTCGCTCCAAAGCCCCTCTGGACCACGGCCAACTAAAGCAAGACGTGTGTGTGCATGGAATGTGCCTCCCTCGTCCCCGTCTCACCCCCCCCAAGCATCCTGTGCCCTCCGCAGGTGCCCGCTGCAGACCCAGGCCTGCCAGCAGCACTAAATCTCTTGAAGGCAGGCGCTGATTTATGGGCTCCTTTCAGACAGGGAAGCCGAGTGGAAAACGAGCCCGTTTTCTGGATGAAAAATGAAAGAGCTGCTCGGGCTCCGTCCCCGTTCGAGGGCTCCGGTGCAATTCCCCTGATTGGCTTTCAAGTTCCACTCGAAAGGAGAAGTGACAGCACCAGGAGCCCCCCCCAGCCCGCTTCACTTTGCATCCAGAGCGATGGAAAGCAAGGAGAAGTGGAGGTAAAGCGAGGCTGAGTAACTGAGCTGCTCATCCTAGCTCAGGGCCTCAGCGCTGCCTGCAGGCTTCCATCCCTCCTCCTTCCTTGCTCAGTGGTTGCGAGGTGAGGAAATAGAGGCATGGGCCATGGTCAAGCCCAGCTTCCAAGGCCACGCAGAGCTCAGGGGGGGTTAAAGCAGAAGGCTGCTGACACCCAGTTCGCTGCAGCAGGAGGCAAACCCCCCCATTTAACCCCAAAGCAGCATTGAGAACCATTAACAGGCATTAAAACCAGACCCGGGACCTGGAAACCAAGCAAAGCCCATGGCAAAGACAGGAACCTGGTGGCACCCCAAGAGTGGATCCTTTACAAGGCTTAACCCCCACTGATGCTGCTGCCTTAACACGTCTCAGAACTCGCTCCTTTGGGCTCTGCTCCTCAGCACTGTGGTTCTCTATCAGTTCTGAGGCTGCTTTGTGTCTGGGAGGCTGGGGCAGCCCAATCCTGCCCCAAACCTCTTGGTTTTCCACCCCAAGTCTGCCCCTTTGGGGAAAGCAGCTCATTCCCTTCTCCATTTGATTCACTGCAGCCTTTGGTGGTAAAGCTGAACCTCCCAGCCTCACGGACTGCCTGGGGACTTCTCCCCCTTGCTCGGTGAGTCCATAAGCCTGTCCTACCCAAACGAAGGGGCAGGAGGCAGTATCACAGCCCAGGAGATGAAGAAGGGGCTTCCTTCTGCTTGGCAATGCCACAAGCAGCTGTGACTGCCCCTCTGGGTTTATTCCAGCAGGAGCAGGTAGCACATAAACAGAAAGGAGAAAGAGCTGCAGATCTGCTCCACGCTTCTCCCTTCCAAGGGTCTAGTGGGTGGAAGTGGGGGTCCTTTCCAACCCCGATCGTTCCATGATATGAGGAAGATGTGTTCTTTATCCAGAAGAAAACTTCCATTTCCCCAGCACTTCTGCCCCTGCTCACACTCCAAACCAGGCCGGATCAGCACCTTCCTCTTCCCCCTTCTCCCTAGGATCCCCGTGTGGGTGGCTCGAGGCTGACAACCCCAAGTGCTCGGCAGCTCAGTGGTTAACGTGTAAGAGCAGGCAATAATGGAGTGGCTCAGGCAGAACTGGGCTTAAGAGGGGCCCCGGTGCACCTTAAACCTAATGAAAAATGGCTTTTGTGCTGCCAGCCTGACATTTCAATACAGTGTCAACACCACGCAAAGCACCCTCGCTCCCACCAACTGCATCCTTAATAAAGCTATTCACACCCCAGCCCCTCCTGACCCACGGGGTGCTGCCTCCAACCCCCGTGTCCTCCTCCTTTCCTGCTTGCCTTTGCCCACCATAAAGCAGCTCTTTAGGTCTCAAGCTCCCCCCCCAGCAGCTGCTAAAAGGCAGCCAAGAGCTTCCTGATGTTTGTGCAGATGTTTGCAGACGGGAGCCCAGCATCTTTGGATGTTCCCATGGCCACTGCGAGCCAAAGAGCTGACTTTGTGACTGGGGCTCTGCTAGAAGCTGGACCCCATCGACTTCAACCTGCTGTCCCTCTCCCCAAAGGAGTTAAAGCTGTGTGTGGAGCTGGAGAAGGCCCAGCGATGCTTGCCAGCCACCAAGAGGCTCAAAGGGAACACTTGGACGTAACGCCTGGCTGAACCACCACCGAGGATTAATGGGTATGAACTGCTGGGAAGCAGGGCAAAGCCAAGTTCCAGGCCTCACCCTCTCTTAGAGGTACAAACCCCACCTCACAAACCCAGCAAAGCTGGGCTGCTACGTCCAGAGAAGGAGGCTGCTGCTGTTTCTGGGGGTCATCTGCTCCCTGCACACCTCTTCCATGGCTCTGCTCTGGCAGACCAAGCTCCTACTCCAGAGATGTTCCTCTGGAGCTGCAGTTGTGTGACCAAGGCACAGAAACTCATTTCTCCTTCCTTGAACCTTGTTCCCAACGGTTTAAACCTTTGCTGGCAGAGATTCTCTGCCCGCTTGAAGGGACATTGGAGCTGCTCTAAGGGCTCCCCTTCAGGAGCCTTCTCTTCTCCAGGCTGACCCAGCCCAGCTCCCTCAGCCTGGCTCCAGAGCAGAGCTGCTCCACTACCCTGGGGCATCTCCATGGCCTCCTCTGGACTTCCTCCAACAGCTCCATGTCCTTCTTATACTGGTGAGCCCAAAGGTCTCCCTGCACAGAAGCACTCACCAGGTCACCCCACTCATCATGACACCATCTATCGCTCCTTGTCTCTTCTTCCCCACCAGTTACAGCCCAGAAACCAGCTCTCCTTAGAGCTGGGCTCTGCTCCCCTGCACAGGAAGCCGCGTTGTGCTGTTGCTAGGGCAGGCAGTGCTCTCCCATCAGCAGGTTTCTGCCCTCTCTGCTGCGGGAAGACTCCCTCTGCTGTTCTAAACCAGGAGGAGAGCCGGGCTCCAGCCCCTCACAGCATCCCCCCAGCCGGGGAGCTGCACAGGGTGTTTCCAAGTGGCTCAAGCCAACCTTTATAAGCCAAGCAAACAGCCCGGTATCCAGCTTCCGTCATCAGTGGGATAAAGCCAGACCTGGCTTTGGATGTCAGAAAGGAGGGTTTTGTTCTTTTATTGGGATGCAGGAAAACACTGTGCTGAATGAGCAAAGTGTTGGAGAAGACAGGCTGCAGAGAAAGAGAGAAGGGCTGATTTCTGCTTTGGGTTCCTATTCAAGGCCATCTGCAGGTCGCAGCTGATCCTTTGGTGTCGCTTCACCCCAGTTCTGTCATTCATTTACTTATCAAGCTTTTAGAGGCAACTCAGCAAGCAAACCCCATCGTTAGCAGCACCCTTGTATCGTGACAATCCCAGTCAGGGTCCAGCTGGCTGCTGGAGCCAAGCCCAGCGTGCCCCCAACTGAGAATCCCACCTTGCAGAGCTGCACCTTGCTCTTCAGAGGGGCTCAACCAACCCAACCCAGCAGCAGCACCAGAGTCCAGAGCACACAAAGACTTCTCATTCACTCCTCAAGATGAATTCTGCTTCCAGGGCTCCCCTGTGGAAAAACACAAAGAGCACAAATAAAAGCATCAGGTCGGCTCCGTGTGGATGCAGCACCGCAGCAGATCACAGCCCATGACCACGGGAGGTGATTTCTGGGTGCTCAGTAACATGTTATTTGCTTTAATGCTTTTCCATGGTAGGTTAGATGTCAAGTTCTTCCCCATAAGGGTGGTGGGACACTGGGATGGGTTGAACAGTGTGGGTTTGGATGCTTCATCCCTCGCGGCGTTCAAGGCCAGGTTGGAGCAAGCTGCTCTAATGGAAGGTGCCCCTGCCCATGGCAGGGGGTTGGAGCTGGAGTAGCTTTAAGGTCCCTTCCAACCCAACCCATTCCAGGCCTCTATGGGTTCTACTGCCCCTGTTTAACCCAGCAGCCCCCAAGCACCAAGGACTGAGCGCTCCAGACCCCTGCTCTGCAGCTCAGCACCCACCTCACGTGGAGACAGCACACAGCAGCAAGGCATTGACGTGCTCTATGGGTTCTACTGCCCCTGTTTCACCCAGCAGCCCCCAAGGACTGAGAGCCCCAGACCCTGCTCTGCAGCTCAGCACCCACCTCACATGGAGACAGCACAGAGCAGGAAGGCACTGACGTGCTCTATGGGTTCTACTGCCCCTGTTTCACCCAGCAGCCCCCAAGGACTGAGAGCCCCAGACCCTGCTCTGCAGCTCAGCACCCACCTCACATGGAGATGACACAGAGAGGAAGGCGTTGACGTGCTCTATGGGTTCTACTGCCCCTGTTTCACCCAGCAGCCCCCAAGGACTGAGAGCCCCAGACCCTGCTCTGCAGCTCAGCACCCACCTCATGTGGAGATGACACAGAGAGGAAGGCACTGACGTGCTCTATGGGTTCTACTGCCCCTGTTTCACCCAGCAGCCCCCAAGCACCAAGGACTGAGAGCTGCGGACCCCGCTCTGCAGCTCAGCACCCACCTCATGTGGAGACAGCACACAGCAGGAAGGCGTTGACGTGCTCTATGGGTTCTACTGCCCCTGTTTCACCCAGCAGCCCCCAAGGACTGAGAGCCCCAGACCCTGCTCTGCAGCTCAGCACCCACCTCACATGGAGATGACACAGAGAGGAAGGCGTTGACGTGCTCTATGGGTTCTACTGCCCCTGTTTCACCCAGCAGCCCCCAAGCACCAAGGACTGAGAGCTGCGGACCCCGCTCTGCAGCTCAGCACCCACCTCACGTGGAGATGACACAGAGAGGAAGGCACTGACATGCTCTATGGGTTCTGCTCCCCCTGTTTCACCCAGCAGCCCCCAAGCACCAAGGACTGAGAGCTGCGGACCCCGCTCTGCAGCCCAGCACCCACCTCACGTGGAGACCTTCACCTTGTCTGCACACAGCAGGAAGGCGTTGACGTGCTCGCTGCACTTCACCACTGCCGCCTGGTTCTCCCGCAGGCACTGCTCGAAGGCAGCGAAGGGCTCGGCGCAGTCCTGCCGGATGCGCTGCACGATGGGGCTGCGGGCGGCAGGGGGGGGTCCTGAGCTCCGCGGAGCCCGGAGCAAGCGGGGCTCCCCCCCGGCCCAAACCCGGCCCCGTGCCCGCACTCACTGCCCGGCGGCGCAGCGGGACATGCTCAGGCGCAGCCGGTGACAGTCGCGCTGCCAGGAGGCCGGGCTGGCGGCCACGCACCGCCCGTACTGCTCCAGCTCCGAGCGGCAGTAGCGAGCCGTGATCTCCAGGGCCGCCTCCCTGCGGGGACGCGGAGCCGTGACGGCGGGGACAGCGGGACAGGCCCCGCTCCGGACCCGCCTCCAGGCTCCAGGCCCCAGGCCAGGCCCAAACAGGGCCCCGAGCACAGCCCGAGCCCCTGCTCCAGGCCCAGACCCGGCCCAAAGAAGGCCCCGGTCCCGGCCCCAGACCCGGCCCAAACAGAGCCTCGGCCCCGGTCCCGCACCCAGACCCAGACCCAGACCCAGACCCGATCCCGGCCCCGGCCCAAACAGAGCCTCGGCCCCGGTCCCGCACCCAGACCCGATCCTGGCCCCGGCCCCGGTCCCGGACCCAGCCCCGGACTAGATTCCGACTCTAGTTCCGGTTCTAGATCCGATCCCGATCCCGGTCCCTATCGCGATCCCGATCCCTATCCCTGTCCCTGTCCCGGTCCCGATCCCGATCCCGGTCCCTATCCCAATCCCTATTCCGATCCCAATCTCTATCCCGGTCCCTATCCCAATTCCTATCCCGGTCCCAATCCCTATCCCGATCCCTGTCCCAATCCCTATCCCGATCCCTGTCCCAATCCAGATCCCCGCCCCGATCCCCATCCCAATCCCTGTCCCGATCCCCATCCCAATCCCTATCCCGATCCCTATCCCCATCCCCATTCCGGTCCCTATCCCCATCCCCATCCCGATCCCCATCCCCATCCCAATCCCCATCCCGGTCCCCATCCCCATCCCTATCCCTGTCCCCATCCCTATCCCTGTCCCCATCCCTATCCCGATCCCCATCCCTATCCCCATCCCCGTCCCGATCCCAATCCCCATCCCGGTCCCTATCCCGGTCCCCATCCCCATCCCAATCCCCATCCCCATCCCAATCCCAATCCCGATCCCGGTCCCCATCCCGATCCCGGTCCCCATCCCGATCCCCATCCCAATCCCTATCCCCATCCCCATCCCGATCCCCATCCCACCCCACACCTCCCCACCACTCACATCCCTCCGCCGCTCCAGCCGGCCGTGCCGCAGCGCGCATGCGCGGCGGAAGCGGAAGCGGAAGTACAAGTACAAGCACAAGCACCGGGTCGCTCTCTCCGTGTCGGTCGGAAGATGGCGGCGGCCGGCCCCGGGGACGAGCTGGTCTCGTCGGTAACGTTGTACCGGCGGCGGCCGCGGCTGCTGCACGGCACCGTGCTGCCCTTCGTGGCCGGCCTCTACCCGGCCTGGCTCTGGCTGTGGGGGCCGCGCGTGTGGGCCGCGTGGGGCGGCGAGGCGGCGGCGGCGGCGGAGGAGGATGAGGGAGGCCCGAGGCCCGGAGGCCCCGGCCCCGCTGCCCCGGAGGCCGCGTTGCTGGCGCTCGCCGCCATCGGCGTGCTCCATCTGCTGACGGCGCTGTCGGGGCTGTGGTCGGTGCACGCTCACTGCGCCCTCACCTGCGTCCGGGTGAGGCCCCCTGCGCGCTCCTGCTCCCCGTGGGGAGGCTCTGCAGGGGAGCGGGGAAGCGTTCCTGCCGTTAACGGGGCTCGGGCCGGGGGGAAGGAGATGTGCGGGTGAGCAGCGGTGCCCCAGCGCCGTGCGGGGAGCTCAGGGCACGGCCCGGTGCCTCTGCTGCGCCCTTGGAGCAGGGCTGGGTGCTGTTTGCAGGCGCTGTTGGGGCTGGGTCCTGCTGGCAGGTGCCCCGAGTGAAGCGTGTTGGGTTTATCCAGGGCTGGGAGCGTTGGGATGTCGTTGATTCCAGCAGCAGGGCGATGGTGCCAGAGGGATGTGGAGCTGTTGGAGTGAGGCCGTGGAGGTGCTGGGAGGGATGGAGCATCCCTGCTCTGGAGCCAGGCTGAGAGAGCTGGGCTGGGGCAGCCTGGAGAAGAGAAGGGTCCTGAAGGGGAGACCTGAGAGCAGCTCCAGTGCCTGAAGGGGCTGCAGGAAACCTGGAGAGGGGCTTGGGATGAGGGATGGAGGGGCAGGATAAGGGGAATGGCTTTAACTTGCCAGAGGGGAGGTGGAGATGGGATCTTAGGCACAAGCTCTTCCCTGTGGGGTGGTGGGACACTGGGATGGGTTGAATGGAGAGGGTTTGGATGAACCATCCCTGTTCAAGGCCAGGTTGGAGCCAGCTGCTCCAGTGGAAGGTGTCCCTGCCCATGGCAGGGGGCTGGAACCAGATGAGCTTTAAGGTCCCTTCCCACCCAAACCATTCTGGGATGCCCCTGGCGTCTCGAAGGGAGGATTCCTCCCAGCCCATTGAATTCCGGGCTCTGGGATGTGCTTTCTGAAGCGTCTCTTGCTTGTGTTGCAGGAACCTTGCCCGAAGAAAGCCACGCTGGCCAAAGTTGTGCCAACCCCAAACAACGGCTCGGTGGAACTGGTGCCACTGCACAGAGACCAGGTGAGGACGTGCTGAGCGCAGGAGCTGCTGCGTGGTGCTGTCAGCTGCAGCTTTAGGGGCTTCTAACTGAAGCTCTTGGTCAGAAATCACCTGGGGGGGGGATGAAGGGATCCACAGTGTTCCCTGGCCATACAGCAGAGTCATACAATCGGGAGATGCTTCAGGGATTGGGATGCCTTTCCTTCATCAGGTTCTGTGTGGAGCGAAGCCTTTGGTGTTCACTTTGGGTTTTCTCCCCCATCTCTGCAGGGGGAGGATGGGCAGGAGGCTCTTTCCTTTGAATTCCAAAAAATCAAATACTCCTATGAGCTGGATGGCAAGAAGCAGTTCCTCCCTGTCGCTTTCCCTGTGGAACATCCCCTTTGTTACTACCAGAATGCCCGAGGCTATCAGGAAGACAAAGATATCCGAGCAGCTGAGAAGAAATATGGGACAAACAAGTAAGTTTTCCAAGCACAGAGCTCTCCTTGTCAGGGTATCCCAGTCAGGACCAACAGCCTTGAACCACGGTGCTGTTCCTGGGGCTTTAAGTTTCACTTCCTCCCAGCACTCCCAGTTCCTTTAAGGACATCAGCCCAAAGGGTTTCCTCAAGGGTGGGCTTGAGATGGAGATTAACTGCATCTCCCCGCACCAACGTCATTGAAAAGAGGGAGCTGCTGACTGTGATGGAGCCTGCAGGTGGCTTCTGGGCTGGGCTTGTGCTGAGGGTGTGGAATGCTGAGGTTCAGACGGATTCCGTTCTTTCCCAGGGCTGAGATGGTGGTGCCGGAGTTCCTGGAACTCTTTAAAGAAAGGGCTACAGCTCCCTTCTTCGTTTTCCAGGTAACAAACCAGCTTGTCCCTGCTAGGAAACGGGAGAAGTCCTTTCAGTTCCTGCCTTGAGAGCCATAAATCAGCTGGCAGCTTCCTAAACCCAGGAGAAGATGCTATGCTTGCACTGTAACTTTGATTGGCCTTCAGAAAGTGCCTCCCCCTAATGACTTCCCGTGGTCCTCGGGTTTTGTGGCCCCCTGCAATGAAACGTGGTTCAAGTTAGCTCCAGAAAGAATTCCTGGAACTGGGAGGCTTTTGGTTTCGGAGTGGGATGAGACCAACTTGAGCGTTCTGTTCTTCTGCAGGTGTTCTGTGTGGGCTTGTGGTGCCTGGATGAGTACTGGTATTACAGCGTGTTCACCCTCTCCATGTTGGTTGCATTTGAAGCTTCTCTGGTCCAGCAGCAGATGAGGAACATGTCTGAGATCCGGAAGATGGGCAACAAGCCGTACATGATCCAGGTGATGGAAAGCACACAGGATGGGCACGGAATTCTTGCTGTCTTTTAGCTTATTTGTTGTTCCTTTACCCCCCTCCCCACCTTTTTTCCTCTCATCCCTTTCTGAAGGGTGCAGAGCTCCTCAAGGTGCTTTCTTGTCCCTGCAGGTTTACAGGAACCGTAAGTGGCGCCCCATTTGCAGTGACGAGATCATCCCAGGGGATATTGTCTCCATTGGTAAGGATGTGCATGATGGTTGCAACCAAAAGCTGCTCTCAGATCGGGTTCCTTCCAGCGGGATGCAGTGTGCAGCCTCAGATTCCCAGAATTCCAGACTGGTCCAGGTCGGAAAGGACCTTAAAGCTCCTCCACGTCCAACCCCCTGCCATGGGCAGGGACACTTTCCACTAGAGCAGGTTGCTCCAAGCCCTTTAGGCACTGGAATCTGCTCTAAGGTCTCCTGGAGCCTTCTCTTCTCCAGGCTGAACCCAGCCTGTGTCCAGAGCAGAGCTGCTCCAGCCCTCAGAGCATCTTCATGGCCCTTGTCCTCCTGGGACACAAGCTCTTCCTAGAGTGGGAAGAGGAATGGGAAGCTCTCTCTTAACCTGCTCTCCCTTTGAAGGCTGCATTACCCTGGGATGTAATCCCAGGCTTTGAAGCCTGGATGACAGGGAGAAGTGGGTGATGTACTTCCAACTTCCGTGGTCTTGCTAGAGGCCTCATCCTGTTCCAACCCTTTTGGCTGCCAGCACTGCGGCGTGGGTGCATGATGTGGGAGGTTGGGAGCTAAACTGAAGCAGAGCCAGACAGCCCAAGGCACATCTTGTGCCTTGGAGCTTCTTCTCACTTCTGATGTGTTCATTCCAGGGCGATCTCCTCACGAGAACCTGGTGCCCTGTGATGTGCTGCTGCTGCGGGGAAGGTGCATTGTAGATGAAGCTATGCTGACAGGAGAATCCGTGCCACAGATGAAGGTCTGTGAGATGTCCCCCCCCATGCTCCTCGCTTGGGAAAGGGGAAAACATTCCAGCCACTGCAAAGCTTGGCTGTGCCCTGAGCAACCTGCTGTGGTTGGTATCTGCTCCCCGGCAGTGATGGATGGTGTCTGGTAAATGAGAAACAGAAGTGTCTGTTTTGTCTGGCACTGACTCCAGCCTTTGGGGCTGAACTCCTGGAGCATGGCATCACCTTCCCACACATTCCCTAGTCTGGATTCCTTGGGCTGGGTAGAGGTGGGAGGAGGAACAAGCGTGAAGCACTGCAAACCCCTACCTCTTCCTTCTTCCTGTGCCAGTGGGTGACTTCAAGATGAAGTCATGCTTGCAGAGCCTTCCTTGCTGAATTCAGGGCACCAGGGGGCAAGTAGTCCCCCAAAACCCGCGTTTCCACAGATGCCAGGCTCTAAACCCAGCATCAGGAGCAGAATGGTTGAGGTCTAGATTCACTTCAGGCCACCTTTGGTTGAAGCAAAGCTTACCTTACATGGGATAAGAACAGAAAGAGTATCTGTAAGTGTAATGCAGTGGTTCTGAGCCTGAACTTTGTCCTGCAGGAGCCCGTGGAGGATCTCAGCCCCGAGCACATCTTGGACATGCAGACAGATGCTCGATTGCACATCATATTTGGGGGAACCAAAGTGGTGCAGCACATCCCACCCCAGAAAGCCAGCACGGGACTGAAACGTAGGTACCTGCACACATTCCTTCTGCCAGGGTCTCCCAGGTTTATGTTAAATGGCTTGATACAACTACTGGGTACAACAAGGCCAGAAACCATCGTGTCCTGGGCTGCATCCATAGGAGATGAGCAGAAGGTCTTGGAGGTGATCCTGCCCCTCTGCTCTGCTCTCTTGAGAGCCCACTTGGATGCTGCATCCAGTTCTGGTGTCCTCAGCGTAAGAAGGACATGGAGCTGTTGGAGCAAGGCCACAGGGATGAGCAGGGCCTGGAGCAGTTCCCATATGGAGCCAGGCTGAGAACGCTGGGGCTGGAGAAGAGAAGCTGCCTGAAGACCTCAGAGCAGCTTCCAGTGTCTGAAGGGGGCTACAAGGATGCTGGAGAGGGGCTCTTCATCAGGGACTGCAGTGATGGGACATGGGGGAACGGGTTCACACTGAAACAGGGCAAGTTCAGGTTGGAGATAAGGCAGAAGCTCTTCCCTGGGAGGGTGCTGAGGCGCTGGCACAGGGTGCCCAGAGAAGCTGTGGCTGCCCCATCCCCAGCAGTGCTCAAGGCCAGGTTGGACGCAGGGGCTTGGAGCAAGCTGCTCTAGTGGAAGGGGTCCCTGCCCATAGCAGGGGGTTGGAACTGGATGGTCTTAAGGTCCTTTCCAACCCAAATCATTCCACATTGGAGGGTCTCATTGAGTCGGTCGCCTCGACCTTGGCACTCAGGATTCACTTGGATTCTTAGACTGCTGTGATCTATTCAGCTGTGTCTGTTGTGAGAGGAGGGGGCAGCTTCACGTGCGTTCTGCCTGCAGTAAGCCTGTCCAAGCTTCCCTCTGAGCTGACTCTCTTCATTCCTGTTGCAGCTGTGGATAACGGGTGCGTGGCATATGCCCTGAGGACCGGCTTCAACACGTCTCAGGTAAGATGTGGACGTGCCTCCTCACCTCTGTCTTTGCCCGTGATGCTGGTGCTGTCATTCAGTGCTTCTCTGTAAGGAAGCCCTGAGGAAGTAGAGCAGTGGGGAAAACAGAACTCTGGGCATTGAAATGACTTGTTTGTGTGGAAGAGGAAGGTATAAGGCTGGTCTCTTCTCTGTGTGTTAAATAAGTAGTCTGGTGTTTGATGCAGAAGTTGGGATTCAGGGCTCCTGGTTGCACTATGTGTATGCTACAGCTCCTGTTCCTGTGAGGAGAGTGTTGGCCAAGGCCCATTTGAGTGTGTTTGTAGAGATGGGAAGCCTTTTCAATTGAAAATCAAAGGCTGCTTCAAAGAAATCAACTTAAAATGGCTTAGCAAGGAGTTTGGGGCTTTGGAACAGATTGATGAGGGGTGACCTGGCTGCTGCTTGTTGAGAGGGTCACAGGAATGGGAATCGCTTTCAGGCTCTGGCACCAAATCACCAGAGTGTGATTCCAAACTGGGGTTTCATGCATCTTTTTAACCAAGTACTGCATGCTGCAGAGGTGGCTTCTTGCACTGAAGGCTGTTCTTCTCAGGGGAAATTGCTCCGTACAATCCTCTTTGGGGTGAAGAGAGTGACAGCCAATAACTTAGAGACCTTCATTTTCATCCTGTTCCTGCTGGTCTTTGCCATTGCTGCTGCAGCATACGTCTGGATTGAAGGTGAGCTTTCTTCTTGCCTCTTCCAGGTCTCTTCCCCAGGACTTGTACCAAAGCTTGTGGGATACAATACAATAGCTGGGTTGGGCAGTGTAGGGGCCCACACTGCATTCTGGATGCTTTTCTTGCCCTCCCACAGCCCTTCCTAGGTAGGTGAGCTTCTTTGTGCTACTCACCTTAGTTCTGTGGGGCACACAGGCTGAGGAGGAGCAGGAATGCAGCTCTCCCATCTCATTCCACAGGCACCAAGGATCCCAGCAGGAACCGCTACAAGCTCTTCCTGGAGTGTACCTTAATACTGACCTCAGTGGTTCCTCCTGAGCTTCCCATTGAGCTCTCTCTGGCTGTCAACACCTCCCTCATTGCCTTGGCCAAGCTCTGTAAGTACCAAGCCGAAGCATAGGAGCAAAACTAGGGCTGTCTCGTGTCTGGAACTGGGGGAGTCTTGCTGTGAAGCTACTGGAGAGGCCTCAGTTTCCGCTCAGTGCCAGTGGGGGGGGGGTTGGAGCTGGTGGATGTGAGGAGGTTTAAACCCCTCACGTTGTGAAGTGGGGTCTAAGTCAGGTGTAGGAGAGAGCTGCTTGCTCCGTAACTGAGCTGGTTCCTCTCTATGGAATAGGGACTGGTGGAACACAGCACTGCTAGGACCTGGTGTCTGGTCTGGTTTCAAAGGCCACAGAGTGGGGAGTTTGAGGTTCATTAAGCCTGTCAGAGCACCGTGTTGATGCTCTGGCTTTGATGGCTTCATTAAAGGCACCGAGCATCCTGGCCTGGCTTCGCTGTAGCTGCTGTCTCACAGCATTCCCTCTCCTCTCTCCTAGACGTGTACTGCACGGAGCCCTTCCGCATCCCCTTCGCAGGCAAAGTCCAAGTTTGCTGCTTTGACAAGACTGGCACCCTGACCAGTGACCACCTCGTAGTGAGGGGGGTGGCTGGGCTCAGGTAGGCCCTGGGAAGGGGTTGTTGTGTGGTTTGCTGTCCTCTGGGCTTTGGGAGCTCCTCGAAGCGTAATCCCATCCCGGTGAGGAAGAGAAGATGATCAGGGATTCGGAGACGGGAGGAATTGGGTTGAACTGGCAGGAGAGGGGGTTGGTCTCTGGCAAGGGCTGTGGGCTCAGACCTTGTGTGTTTAATGGTGGGGAGGGAATTCTCTCATGGGGTTTTTAGCCCATGAGATGTTCACTGCTTCTCCTTACGGCAGCATCCTGCCTTCTCATTCCACTGCCACGATGAAGTGCTCTTGAAGGCTGGATGCTGCAGCAGTGAGGCATCCGAGTCCTTTGATTCTACAGCTACTTCAGCGTGTTAGTTTGTGCCTCTGCTTCAAGTGTTCTGCTTGAATGGAGCTGGCTTTGGAGGAGTGGCAGAAATGCTGGGCTTGGGCACTGTTGCAGTTGAGTCAGTGCCAGGTTTCCTGCGGCTTTGATGTCCCTGTGAGAAGCTCCACTCTGTTAGAGCAGGAATTTGGGGCTGGGGAAGATTCCAGGGGTTTTGAATGGCTCTGTTAACCTGATGCCTTTGTGCTGCAGGGATGGGAAAGAAGTGACCCCCGTATCTGACATCCCTGTAGAAACCCACCGAGCCATCGCCACGTGTCACTCGCTGGTGCAGCTGGATGATGGGACACTGGTGGGTGATCCATTGGAGAAGGCCATGCTGATGGCTGTGGACTGGACCCTGACCAAAGGTAAAACCTGCTTCCAGCTCCTTGCACACCTGCCTGAGCCCTGGTTTTCCACAGGCTCTGGGTTGTGGGAGGGAGATGTTGATGGTAACGCTGGTTTTGTCAGTTCTGAGCATGACATTAGCTAGTCTGGAGGTTTCCAATGTCTCATGCCAGCTTTCTGCAAGGAGTGAATTCCATCTGCTGTGATCCCAGGAAGTGTGGCTTAGGGAGGTGGAAATCCTTGTGCTGCACATCTGAGGGACACTGAATGGCAGAAGCCTGCTTTCAGGCCTGCAGAGAATGCAGGATGAGGATGCCATCAAATCGGGGCACGAGTAGCGGGGCTTGCAGGAGTGAGAACACAACAGTGTGGGCTCCAGCATGGCCTGGGGCTTTCTCCAGAGGCTTTGTGCTCTGCTTTCATGTCTGTCCCACACAGAGGTAGAAACCTTCCAGCAGCGTTGTGCACACTTCCAACTGCAACCCGTGCCGTTGGGGGTTTTGCTTCTGGATGTTGACCTGTGATGATGGTAACAGGGACTGCAGGGATAGGACAAGAGGTTTAAAGTGATGGGTGTTAGAAATGGCACCTCCAGCCCGCTCTGTTCATAGCTATGCACACAGGTCTTCTGAGCCTGTATGTCCCTTCCTTGTCAGCACAAGCATTTCCAGCTCGGGGGGGGCTTGTAGCTAAAGAGAGGGCGTTTGTATGATGGGGGTGAGTGAAGGGAGAGCCAAAGGGAGGGACGTTGCTTTCCATAGCGAGAAACCTTTCAGGATTTCCTGATCTCTTTGTTTCCAGATGAGAAAGTTTTCTCCAGGAGTATTAAAACTCAGGGACTGAAAATTCACCAGCGCTTTCATTTTGCCAGTGCCCTGAAGAGAATGTCTGTGCTGGCGTCCTACGAGAAGATCGGCTCCACTGAGCTCTGTTACATTGCAGCTGTGAAAGGGGCCCCTGAGACGCTGCACACAATGGTGAGAGCAAGGAGCTGCTCTAGCAGCTTCCAGTACCTGAGGATGCCAGAGAGGGACCTTCATCAGGGACTGCAGCCATAGGACAAGGGGTGATGGGTTCAGACTGAAACAGGGAAGTTCAGCTTGGAGATAAGGAAGTTCTGCCCTGGGAGGGTGCTGGGACACTGGCACAGGGTGCCCAGAGAAGTGGTGGATGCTCCATCCCTGGCAGTGTTCAAGACAGAGCCTTGGGTCCTGTGGTCTAGTGTGAGGTGTCCCTGCCCATGGCAGGGGGTTGGAACTGGATGATCTTCAGCTCCTTTCCAACCCAACCCATTCCATGGTTCTATGTGCTTGTCCCTTTAGTCTGGAACGTGAATGCCAGGGATTTCATGCTCAGTGCCTGGAAACAGCCTCCACTGGGGAGTTTCAGCCTAATCCCAGTGAGATCTAATAGCTCACTTCATGCATTCCTGGCCCTGAGAACAGATCAGGGGGGTCTCCTTTTCTGCCCTTGCTGGGGGAGGACCCTCCTGAAGGTGCCTCTTTGCCCCTGGCTGCAGACTGAATGTGAAATGCTGAAACATGCTGCTGAATTGTGTTTGCAACTGCATTAATGTGATGGTTCCTCCCCCTCAAGCTGTCTCAGTGCCCAAGCAACTACCATGCTGTCCACACGGAAATCTCACATGAGGGGGCAAGAGTGCTGGCCCTTGGCTACAAGGAACTGGGGCACCTCACTCACCAGCAGGTATTTTGGCCTTGAAGTGGAGCTCTTGCTAAAGGGAACAGAGTTGGTGTGAGCAGGGATGGGGAAGGGGGTCTCTTTTGAGATGTGCTTGCCCACGGCTGCAGCGTTGGGTTTACAGTGTGGGCCCTTCTGGGAAGGTCGTGCTCCCAGCTTGGAATTCCTTTGTGTTATTGAGGGAGGGAGGGATTCTCCCTCTCTGCTGGGCTTTGGTGAGACAAAGCAGTGCAGTCGCAACAGCACAAGAGGGATGTGGAGCTGTTGGAGCAAATCCAGAGGGGTCCATGAAGATGCTCAGAGGTCCCTTCCAACCCAAACCATGCTGTGATTCCATGATCCCAGAGCACTCGTGTTTCTAGCGCTGCTTTGATTGCAGGGAAGCACGCACTGGAAAGCAGGAACGCAGCAGGAAACGCTCAGCTCCCTGCTTTGCTTTGGCAGGTACGAGAGATGAAGCGTGAAGCTCTGGAATGTGATCTGAGGTTTGTGGGATTCATCGTGGTTTCCTGTCCTCTCAAAGCTGACTCCAAGTCTGTCATCAGGGAGATCCAGAATGCATCCCACCACGTAAGTGTCGGCAGCATTCCAGCCTTACCCATAGCCACGGGGATGGGGGAATTTCACCATGGAAGCCTTGTTCCTGGCCTTTCTGCAGGCTGCTGCCCAGGGCTGCCTCTCATAGGGAATGTCACTGGTATCCAGAAGCATTTCCAATGGAAGGGAGATGTGTCTTGAAGTGCCCTTTGCCTGCCCAGAGCTGACTGGTGTCTCTCATGCTTTCCCCTCAGGTAGTGATGATAACAGGAGACAACCCCCTGACTGCCTGCCACGTGGCCCGGGAGCTGCACTTCCTGCAGAAGGAGCACACCCTCATCCTGCAGCCTCCTGGGAGCAAAGGTAACAGAGCCCATGCAGCAAACTCTGCTTTCGTGGGGAGGACGAGAGGCAAAGCAGTGCCCAGGGCACTGGAGCTGTTAGCACGGCTGCTTGATGCTGCAGTGGGAGTCCCTCACTTTCCAGAAGCCTAAATAACCCTCTGTCCTTCGCCCTGCTCTTCTCTGGCTTGGAGTGCTGAGCAGGCTGCATACATCCCTCTGCCAGCTCCCAAACCAAGCCACTGGAGCACAAAATAACCAAAGGAAGAGCAGCTTAAAGCCCTCCTTGCTCTGCAGGCTCAGAGGCCGCCCAGGGAAGCTGGAAGGGAAAGGGAAGCCCATGTCCCTTGATGGGGCTGCACACACCAGGGGCAGTGTCGGGAGCATTTCTCCCAGCTGGGTACCTCAAGCATGCTCATGCCAAGCTTGCCCTTCTCTTTCCAGGCTCCAGCTGGCAGTGGCAATCCATCGATGGGGCTGTCTTGCTCCCCATCTTCCCAATGTCTTTGCAAGAGCTGACCCAGCGGTACGACCTGTGTGTGACTGGGGAAGGTCTCTCTCATCTGCAGTCTGTGAACAGGCAGCAGCTGCTCAAGCTCATCCCTCACATCCAGGTGTTTGCCAGAGTGGTGCCAAAGCAGAAGGTGAGAGGTTTAGGAGGGTTCTTAGCAGAGAGCCATGTAGATCATAGCAGCATGGAATGGGTTGGGTTGGAGGGACCTTAAAGCTCCTCCAGCTCCAGCCCCTTGCCATGGGCAGGGACACCTTCCACTGGAGCAGCTGTCTCCAAGCTCCATCACCTCTGCTGATGCTCAAGCCAGCAAGAGCCAGAGCTCAGCTGTTGTTATCCTAAAGAGCTCTGAACCCATTGGCCAGCTGTAGCTCTGCATTCCTGAATCACAACCTGCACAGGAAGCCTTTAGAGCCCGGCTGAGGGTATCCCATTGCTGCAGAACACAAGCACTTGGCCAAGACTCATAGGCCAGAGAGCAGCACAGGAGCACGTGCAGGTGCCAGCCCTCACTGTGCCTTCCTGTGTGCAGGAGTTTGTGATCACTGCTCTGAAGAGCCTGGGCTATGTCACTCTGATGTGTGGGGATGGCACCAACGACGTGGGAGCTCTGAAGCATGCGGATGTGGGTGAGTGTGAGAGCAGGATTCGTGTGCGCCCCTTGGCAAGCAACACAACCCGTCTCTGCTTCCTTTCCTTGGTGTTCTGAGGGCTGGAATCAGCCTGACCCACAACAGAAATGGGTGTCAGGCAGGATGTGTGTGCTAGTGGGGTACCCACCGTGTGCACCAGCAGGAATTCACACACCTTGCCCTGGAAGATTCTTCCCCCACCCCTAAGCTTCCCTTCAAGTGTAACCTCTGGTGTCCCTGGAGCCTGCCCACCTAAAGCCAGCTGGGATTCCTGCTGTGTGCAAATGCTTTCCTGGCACAGGGATTGCAGAGCTCTTCCCCTGCAGCTCCTGTCTTTGTGCTCCTACAGGAGTGGCCCTGCTGGGAAACGCTCCCGAGAAGCTGCCCGAGCGGAGGAAGAGAGCTCGGGATGGAGCCTGTGATGGGAAGGCTGCTCTGCCGTCCGTGGGCAGTGGGGTGGTGAAACCCACCTCCCGTGGGGCCAAGCACAGAGTCATGTCCCAAAGAGAGGAGCAGCTGGCCATGCAGAGGGTTGGTAACGACAATGATGAAGGGATCCGTGCTCTTTGTTCCTGCTCTGATTTAGTGCTAATCGTGGAAGTGGGAGGATGTACCGGGAAAAGAGCAGCTTTCCTGTGCTTGCACCCAGAATCCCCGTTGCTCTTTGGTCAATGCCACAAGCAGGAAGGCTTCAAGGCCTCCCCTTAGAGCAGGGCTGTGGGAGAGGGCCAGCGCAGGATCACCCTGGAGCCAGGTTGTGGGAATGAGCCATGTGCCTTTATCCCTTTCTCTTCCCGGGCTGCAGGAGCGGATCAGTCAGGTCCTGAAGGATCTGGAAGAGGAACGTGTGCCCGTCGTGAAGCTGGGCGACGCCAGCATCGCAGCCCCCTTCACCTCCAAGCTCTCTTCCATTCAATGCAGTAAGTGCCCGGTGGGACCTGAGCCTTTGGGTCTCCAATGTAAGAAGCAAAAGCCAGGAGGCGGTGGGGTGGGGAGAAACCCCCCTGGTCCCATGGCACCTGCAGGGGTTCCTCACACAGCGAGGGCTTCAGAAAGGGAGAGGACTGAGGGCAAGAGCCCCAGGCCCTGCTGTGTTTGCAAACACTGCTTCTTCCTCTTGCTCCTCAGTCTGCCACGTGATCAAGCAAGGTCGTTGCACGCTCGTGACAACGCTCCAAATGTTCAAGATCCTTGCCCTGAACGCCCTGATCCTTGCTTACAGCCAGAGCGTCCTCTACTTGGAAGGGGTGAAGTTCAGTGACTTCCAGGCCACTCTGCAGGGTCTGCTGCTGGCCGGCTGCTTCCTCTTCATCTCCAGGTCGAAGGTAAGGGCAGGGTGGTGGGGCAGTGGCTGGTTGGTGTCAGTCCCATCAAGGACGAGGGGAAGGTCTTGTACCCACGTAGGCACAGCGCAGGGGTGCAGCACAGGCTGGGGTCTGCCTGGTCTGGGAGCAGATTCTATGGGGCTATAGAATCCCAGCTTGAAGGGACCTGAAAGCTCATCCAGTTCCAACCCCCTGCCGTGGGCAGGGACTCTTTCCACTAGAGCAGCCCCTGTGTCCAACCTGGCCTTGAACACTGCCAAGGATGGGGCAGGCACAGCTTCGCCTCTCATAGGGATCACCCCAGCCCAAGGGCAGGACCTTGCCTTTGGCCTTGCTGAACTCCATGAGGTTTGCATGGGCCCAGCTCTCCAGCCTGTCCAGGTGCCTCTGGAGGGATCCTGTGCTCTCAGCGTTACCCAAAGCTGTTTAAAGGGTTTTGTCCCCCTGGATTCCAGAGGCCAGTGCTTGATGGAGGGATCAGGCTTTGCTCAGGAGGAAGAGGGCGATGAGTAACATGGTTCAGTGGCCCAGATGAGCTTGTTCCTTGCACCAGCTGAGCCCTGGGGGTGCCTCTTGCTGGTGTTTGCTGAGGAAGGCAAACGTGGGTTGGATTCTGCTGGAAAACCACCTGGGAACGGTGGAAACCACCCAGCCCCTTTTGCTTTCCTCTCCCAGCCCTTGAAGACCCTGTCCAAGGAGCGCCCATTGCCAAACATCTTCAACCTCTACACGGTTCTGACAGTGCTGCTGCAGTTCCTGGTGCACTTCCTCAGCCTCGTGTACCTGTACCGCGGCGCCCAGGCCCGCAGCGACGCCAGGTGCGTGCCTTGAGGGATGTTCCCTCTGCTTCCTGCCAGGCAGGAAGGTGGGGAGAGGCCTTTGGCAGGGCAAGGATGTGCTGGAGCAAGTGGGAATCTGGTCCATGCTACGTGGCAATTCCAGTGTCTGCTACATGTGGAGAGGGGAATCACACCGATGAGGTGGGATACTGGGAAGCTTCTTCCGAAACCCACACGAAACTGGGATTTTTTTTCCCACTTTTTGTGATAAGGAATGGTGGGATTCTTGAGAGCAGCCCTGAGGAGAAGGACTTGGGGGTGTTGGTTGGTCAAGGAGACCCCCTCATACACTGGGCTGCACACACAGCGTGAGCAGCAGGTCCAAGGTGGGGATTCCTCCCCTGTGGCCTGGTCCCTGACCCCCAGCTTCCTTCTCTTTCAGACAGGAGGAGTTTGTGGATCTCTACAAGGAGTTTGAGCCCAGCCTGGTGAACAGCACTGTCTACATCATGTCCATGGCGATGCAGATGGCCACCTTTGCTATCAACTACAAGGCAAGCCATGTTTAAGTTGTGTCTTGGCAGCACCAGAGAAGTGACCTTGGCATGAAGGTGCAATAATCCAACCCAGATGTCCTCGAATGGCAAACTCCCTTCTGTCAGTGCACTGCAGGGGGAAAAACTCTCTTTTTGCCCCTGTCCAGCATCGCCTCTGCTCACAGGTTCTCCTTGCTGTGTTCCAGGGCCATCCCTTCATGGAAAGCCTCCGGGAGAACAAGCCTTTACTGTGGAGCATCCTCCTTTCTGGACTCGCCATTGTTGGTCTCCTCACGGGTTCTTCACCGGAATTCAATGAGCAGTTTGGCTTGGTCGAAATCCCCACGGAGGTGAGCAGGCAGCATTCCCTGCTGGGAATGCCGGAGGGGGTTTCATAGGAGCATGGAATGGTGTGGGTTGGAAAGGACCTTAAGATCACCCAGTTCCAACCCCTGCCATGGGCAGGGACACCTTCCACTAGAGCAGCTTGCTCCAAGCCCCATCCAACCTGGCCTTGAGCACTGCCAGGGATGGGGCAGCCCCAGCTTCTCCATTCAACCCATGAGGGAAGGAGCTCAAGCTCTAGTGCTGCCATAGCGCATCGGGAGCAGAGGGGAAGGAAGGGAGCAGGACTGACAGGTTGTGTCTGCTCTCCCAGTTCAAGGTGGTGATCACGGAGGTGCTGCTGGCAGACTTCTTCCTTGCTTTGGTAGTGGACCGAATCCTTCAGTTTCTGCTGGGGAGTGCAAAGCTCAAAGTGCCTTCCTGAGCTGGACACCCAGGGCCTCGTGCCCAGCAAGGGCAGCACCCAGGGGCCGTCTTCCATCACCCCGCATCCTTTTGGACCGTAACTCTGAGCCCGGTCAGAGACTGGCGTGGGGGAAACTTCCTGCCAAAGGCTGTGGAAAGCACCTCTGTGCCCCAGGAGGTGGCTTCTTCCCTGGTTCCAGGCCCTCTCGGGAGGTTTTTACTGCCCTGACGTTTGAGGAGCCGTTTACAGCGTTTGGTAACTAAAATGAGAATTGATGTATTTTGAAGGGCGTTTGGGACTTTGCTTTGTGAGGCAGAAACAGTTAGGGTGGTTGAGAGACAACGTTGATGAGGGGCAGGAATTCTCCCCCATCACCACCCTTGGAGGAGGTGATGCTCAGAGTGGAGGGTGACAGCGCATAGAAGAACAAGCACTACACGAGCCACACCAGCCCTGAGGTTCAGAACCATCACAACCAGGTCTTGGCAGGGGAGAAGAGAAAAGAGTTTATTCTTTGGCAGTAGAGAGCGACTGCATCGCTTGAGCTTAGCCTGAGCTTTAATCAGAGTGAGGAAGAGGAGCTGAGCCCCACAGGGGGGTTTGGCTGCACTTTACATCCCCGAGGTGGCCTCTGGGGCTAACACACGCTGGGGGGGAGCCTGGCAGCCGCCGTCTTTTCGACCACAAAGGCATAATTGTACTGAAAACACACCAAAAATACCCCAAATTGGTCAGGAGCAAGGGCTGGGAGTGCAGAAATTCACTGTTTTCACATGCATTTTGTGATGTTTCACAAGCAAAACGTGAGCAGTTGCAGCTACTCACCTCTGCCTCAATATCAGCAAGTGATTTAACAGTCAGGTCAGTGAGGAGAGCCTAAAAAACACCCCAAAGCCATGTTTCTACTTGAGGGAGGAGTGGGGGCTAAGAACAGCAGCTTAAAGGAGGACTCACGTTGCTGCCAGAGCTGAGCCTGGTGTCAAATTTGGGGTGTAGTGTGAAAGGGACTCCGTCCATGGCTGGGGAGAGAAGGGAGAGGCTTTAGGAACGGTGGAGAAGGTGCTCAGGGGACACAATTACCTCCTTGGGGCATAAAACAGCTGTTGGTAATATGGAGAATGTGTGGTGCAGTGAGTCCCTGGAGGGATGAAGCCAGAGGGGCCTGGACAGGCAGGCCCATGTGGACCTGCTGGAGTCAGCAACAAGGGGCAAGGTCAGGGCAGTCCCAAGCCTAAACACAGGCTGGATGGGGCAGCCCTGAGGGGAACCATGGGATCAACCAGGCTGGGAAAGACCTTTAAGCTCATCCAGTCCAGCCATTCCCCAGCACTGCCCAGGGCACCGCTAACCCATGGCTCTGAGGGCCTTAGGTTACAATGGTGTGACTCCAGCTCTGCCCTGAGCACCCTAAGGGGAAGGAATTGTTCCTCATCTCCATCTAAACCTCCCCTGGTGCAGCTTGAGGCTGTTTCCTCATGGCACAACCCACAGTGGTGCTGAGCCAGGCCAGGATGCTGGTGGCTTCCTGGCTGCCTGGGCACAACCTGCTTGTGCTCAGCTCCATCAATCAGCACCCCCAGCTCCTTTTCCATGAGCAGTTTCCAACCACTCTTCTCCAAGCCTGGAGTGTTCCCTGGGGTGTTTGTGGCCCAAGTGCAGCATGGGGTCCATTGCCTTGTTGAACCTCATCCCACGGATCCAGATCCCCCTGGAGAGCCTCAACACTCCCACCCAAGCTGGTGTCATCCACGAAAGAAGCACTTTTGTTACCTGAGAGCCCGTAGATGTTGGAGGTGTCATAGAGAGCCTCGTGCTGAGAAGCAGCCCGTTTGATGGTGCAGGGAGCAGCGGGTGCCCTGGAGCAATGGGAAGAGGTGAGCAGCCAGCACCAGCCCTGGATGCAGGGGGCAGGAACTGGGAGTCACAGGAGTTATTCCTGGACGTGGCCAGGGAAGACTTGGGTGGGGAGTGTATAAAGGAGTGTGTGTACCCGTAGTCAGGGGACTGGAGCGAGAGCTGCTTCAGGCCTGTGCTGATGCTCCGTGGCTTGGGGACAGGCTTCAGAACGGGCCCTTTCTTACACCAGATGGCAAAATTCCCCATTTCCCTGAAACGAAACCATCCCGGAGCCAAGCTGGGGCTTGGGACAAAGGGCTGGGAAAGGGCTGGGGGAGGGCCCGTACCCTGCTCTGGTGTAACAGGGGAGGGTTTTGCTCTTGGAGCTCAGCTTGATGTCAACCACGGCCGTGTCGACGGCGGCCACCGGCTCCAGCTTCACGTACAACCGCTTCTTCCGGGAGCCGCCGGGTCCTGCGGGGTGTGGGGTGGGAGAGCAGGCGGGAGGACCGGGGGGCACCACTCCCTCCTCGGCCCGGTCTCCTCCCACTTTGGGGCAGCACTTACGGGGCTCCGGGAACTCGGGGGCACGGGTGTAGCCAAGGGGCTGCGGGCTCCGCTCGCTCAGCACCAGCACATCGGTCACCACGGGCCCGGGAGGTGCCTGCATGGGAGCGGGCCGGGAGCTCAGCACCGCACCGGCCACAGCTCCCCCCCCCGCCGGTCCCGGTTCCCCCTCACCCCGCACCTGGGCTCTGCCGCCGCTCACGCACAGGTACCCGCCGCTCTTGAGCCCGAAGCCTTTGCCCAGGTTGGCCGCCGTGCCCTCCACGGTAACGCCGATCTGCGGGCACACGGAGCGACAGCGTCAGGAACCGGGCGGCGGGGCCGACATCGCCCCCGTTCCTTCCCTCCCGGTGCCTACCACGGTCCAACCGGCGGGGGCCGCCTCGGGTGCAGCCGCCCAGCCCACGCCGGTGAGCGGCGCCTCGTCCGCCGCCATCGCAGCCGCTTCCGCCGCGGAAATGGCGGAGCTCCGCCCCCCCTCCCGTTACTGAGCAGCCATTGGACGAGCGCTGCGACAGGCAGCGGCGATTGGCTGAAGCGCTCAGATTGACACACGCGATGACCAATAAGAGGCGAGAACCCTCCCCTGCAGCCCGCCTTCAAACGCGGAAGCCTTTATTAACGGCGGCACCGCTCAGTCCACCGGCGGGCGCTGCCTCCGCGGCGGGCCCGCGATCAGCTTGCGCACGGGGGACTGCTCCAGGTGCCCGAAGGTCCGTGCGGCTGCAACGGGAGGAAAACCCCCGTTAAAGCCCGTTAACGGCCCCCCCCCCCCCCCACCGGGAGGCTTCCACATCCCCCTTACCGAGCTGCTTGGACAAGCGCTGCAGGTACTGCTCGCTCTCCTCGGTGAAGGTCTGCAAGAGCCGCCCCGTTTGCTGCAGCCCATCGAACTGCAGAGCCAAGGATGAAGGGTAAAACCCAAAATCACCACATCCCGGCTGGGATAGGGAGGGATTTTGCCCCTAACACCCTCCGTTTCCCCGAGCCCAACTCACCACCAGCTCCATGGAGGTCAGCGCCTCCCTCTGCTCGGCCAGGATCTGCTGGTAGTTGGGTTTGCTGCGGAGGACCTCGGCCTGAGAGGTGTGGAGGTAATCCACCGGCACGCTGTTATCCCGGTGCTCCTCCAGCCGCCTGCAGAACAGGAGTCATTTATCCATCAGGGCTCACAGCACCACGACGGGTTCATTATCAGTTTAAACCCCAGGCAGAAGAACGATGGTGGGTGCTGATTCCCACCTGGCGGCTTCCTCGGCGCTCTCCTGGTGGCGAAGCAGGAGCTCATCCCAGGCATGGGACTCGGCAGTTAACCTGCAGAGCAAGGAGAGAGCAGGGGGTGAAGCAGGGCCACAGCACAGGTTCCTTGAGGCAAAAATGGCAAAATAGAACAAAATCTGCCCCAAAATAGGCTCGAGGAAGGGGTGGCGAGCCTCAGGCTGTGCCCATCCTGGGCCTACCTGGCCATGTGCTCCTTCATTTCGACCACTGATTCCTCCACAGCCAAGTCCTGTGACACCCTGAGATGGGAGAGAGAAGCCAGTGGGATTTAGGGTGGTGCACAGGAATCCCAAGGGATTTAGGATCCTCAGTAATGACCCCCTAGTATTCAGTGCTGGTTGCCCAGCAGCATCAGCCCCAGGAACCCCAGTAGCCACAGGCAAGGATGCCCCAGGAGCCCCAGTAGCTGCAGGCAATGGGGTCACACAGCAAATTCAGGTGAGCAGATGGAATTCCTCCCTCATGTCTGGTCATCCCTCCGCCTCTGATCCTGCTCCTCAAGAGCCCCTTCCCACCTTTCCATCCCACAGGGATGAGCACGGCAGGTCCTTACCCTTCTGGTTCCTGGACACATCTCCGCAACGTTCCGTCTTGTTTCAGCTGCTGCAGCAAACACTTCAGGTCTTCCCCAGCTGCCTGAGCTGGGGATGGAGACACAATAAGGCAGGTTAACACGATGCTCACACGTGCTGCTTGGAGAACTGGGAATTCAGGACTGCTTCCTGGTGTGATTCCCTGTGGGAACGTGTTCTAGTGATTAATTATCCTGGTTCTAGAGGAGTAACTCATCGCTGTGGCCACCGATTACTGTGTCTGTTTGTCTTTCCTCCCAGAAACTAAGGTCACACACAGCATCTTAATTAAGGGCTTGTAGGGACAGGACAAGGGGAATGGCTTTAACCTGCCAGAGGGGAGATGGATGATGAGCTCTTAGGCAAAAGCTCTTCCCTATGAGGGTGGTGGGACACTGGGATGGGTTGAATGGAGAAGGTTTGGATGAACCACCCCTGGCAGTGTTCAAGGCCAGGCTGGATAGGGCTTTGGAGCAAGCTGCTCCTCCCCTCCAGAAGATGCCTGGTGTCATTCCAAGAGGATACCAGGGAAGGGCTGCTATTTTGAAGTTTAGGATTCCCCTTCCTGACGTGCCTGTCACCCCTTACCATTGGATCTGAAAGCCTCTGGGTTGAAGCCATCCTTGTGCTTCAAGCTTCGCTCAAGCTTCTGGGCTGCAAACTAAGGAGAAGATGGAAAAGGTTTTAGTGGCCTTTCCTGAGGTGCAGGACAAAGCTCGTGGGGGGGAATCTGTTACTGAAGGAGGAAAGAATCCCTCCTCCCAGATCAGAACGTTTGGTGCCAGGGGAAAGGCCTTGCCTGGAAACTGGAGAAGAGCAGCTCGGAAAGCCGGTCTTCCTCTGGCAGATCCAGGCTGATTGCTTTGCTTAATTCTGGGGGAAAAGCAGAACAAAACTGTTCCAGAACCATTAAATGGCTCCAGTGTTCTCAAAAGACACTAAAAGCGGTTGTACAGCAGTGCAGTTTGCAGGATACGGAGGAGGAAAAGGAGGGAGAAACAGAGTTCCCCATGAGGAAAAGTCACACCACGGCAAGAAAAGGGCAGAGACTGCCAAGCACTCATTTAAGGCAGCATCTCCTTTTATCCTCCAGTATCTCCAAAACCACTTCCAACATGGACATCAGCAGGTAGGAGGTAGGAATAACGCAGCCATGCTATTAGTGTATTAGCTATGAGTAGTTATTCCTACTGGTCGTGCCATGAAATCAGAATTCAACTCATCTGATTCAACTGATTTCAACTGATGCGATCTGATTACATGATCTGATGAACCTTTATGATCTGATTTCAACTGATATGATCTGATGAACCTTTATGATCTGATTTTAACTTATATCAGCCGATTATATGATCTGATGAACCTTTGTGATCTGATTTCAACTGATATGATCTGATTATATGATCTGATGAACCTTTATGATCTGATTTCAACTTATATCATCCAATTATATGATCTTTATGATCTGATTTCAACTGATACCATCCGATTATATGATCTTTATGATCTGATTTCAACTTAATTGATTCGACTCGCACAGAACAGGTAGGGTTGGAAGGGACCCTAAGATCATCTGGTTGCAAACCTCCCTGTATGGGTTGCTGGAGGGAGGGCTGGGACATACCTGTGACATCCTGGTGAACAGGGGGCAGGGATTTCCTGCCTTTGGTCTTCAGGCTGGAACGACACCATGGGTTTGGACTGAGGGGGTTATTCCTGACGCCGGGATTCCGCTGGGAGCTTCTCCTCCTCACTGCTCCAGCTGTCTCCGGGGAACGAACGCTCTTGCTAACAGCGGCATCAGGCTGCTTTAGGCATCGCTCAGGATCCCCTTCCTTCTCTCCAGGGTCGGGAGCTGAGATAAAGCCAGCGAACAGCAGGATGGAAAGCGAGGAAATGGCCTTTCTTACGGATCCAAAAGCACCAAACCTGCTTTTAGCACATGGTTTTCCAACCGGGAGCAGCGGGTCGCTGATCCCTGCACCCCCTTCAGCACCTCCGGGGACGGAGCTCCTCCTCCTGGCCCCGTCCCCACCGGGACCCGGGCTCAGCACCCCCGTTCCCGGTGCCTTCCCCCCACCACCACCCACCCTTACCTGACACAACACCCGCGGCCGCAGCGCCCGCTCCGCCGGGAAACCGCTGCGGGAAGAAACGGTTACGGGGCTGGAAGCGAGGCCTCCCCGCGGCTCCCACGGCCGGGCCGGGCGCCTTCCAGCGCTCACCTCCTCCTCCTCGGACCCAGCGGACGGCAGCGGCGGGGCCGGGCCGGACCCGGGGTCCTCCTTCCCCTCAGAGCCGCCCTCCGCCATCTTGGGAGGAGGCGGGAAGACGTGCGGCGCATGCGCAGAGCGCCCCCCTCCCCATCAGCGCCTGAGGGAAAAGGCGGGAAGATGCACGGCGCATGCGCAGACACCACCACCCCCCCACCCCCCCCATCGCCTGAGGGAAAAGGCTGGCAGGCCACAAAAGGGGTAAAAAAGGGGGAAAAAAAGGCTTTGGAAGTTTATTATCTTTGATAAAATCCCAAGGGAAAGGGGCGGGCTCTTTGTTAACAGCTGCGGGGACGCACAGAAACCGCTTCCGGGGCGCGGTGGGCTCGGGGGATGGATGGGATGGAGGAGGAGGGGAAGGTGTGAGCCAGAGCAAAGGCCAAGGGCGAGTTTTGGTCAAGCAGTTCCCATTAACTGGCTCCCCAGTGAAGTCTGGATAAGAAAAGCTTATTTTCCTCTACAAAATGACAATACAGAGAACGCATACAATTACAATACGGGGGGGGGGGGGGGGAGGTTGGGGTAACTGTTAATAGCTATCGACTAAAACAGAAAAGTCATGGTAAAAAACAACAGAAATCAGAAGAAGTCCGTTTCTTTTCTGAAGCTGGAAAACCTTAGAAGCGCCGGTTTTAGGTGCTGGCCCTAAAATCCGTATTTTTAAAAGCAACAAAGTGAATTTGGTTTGGAAAACGAAGCGAGAGTTCTCTTGGAACCATTTCACATCCCAAAGGGGCACAAACGGAGGGTGAGAGGTAGAGAGGTACCATTGGAATCCCAAGCTCTTGGTTCCAAGGGGGGGGGGGGGGTCTGAGGTAATCGGCTGAGTTGTGTGAAACACCGGGGTTGGCAATAGAGCAACACTGACAAATGACACTAATGACCCCTTCCCTCTCATTAACAGGTCCTAAGGACTTAATTGGACGCATCCGAGTTCACGCTTCCAGGGTCTCCGGCTGGGGAGGTGATGGATGAAGGGGTGGGAGCATCCTGCCAGCTGCCATTAGCCTGCAAGGAGAAGGAAAGACATCGGTGTCCATTGCATCCTTAAGGTCTGCCGGCCACCAAGTATGGCTCCATAGCTTAACAGCTTCCCAGAAGGGCAGTACCCAGGTCTTGGCTCTGCAATAGGGCAGGGAAGGCCCTGCCAAACCTCTTCCCCTCCCAGATTTGATGGTGGTACTTTATTCCCAGGGCTCTTCCTCGTGGCAGGAATGAACTGAACTGCACAGATTTCCATGCGGTCTGGGGCAGTATTTGAAATCAGGTCTCCAGGAGGGATTCCATGAAATGACAGGATCGGATCCTGTATGATTCTGTGAATTCCAGAATCGGACTCTGTATGGTTCTGTGAATTACAGAATTGCATTCTGTGTGACTCTGAAATTACAGAACCAGATTCCATATGGTTCTGTGAATTCCAGGATCAGATTCTATATGGTTCTATGAAATGACAGAATTGGATTGTATATGGTTCTGTGAAATTACAGAATCAGATTCTATATGGTTCTGAGTTACAGAATCAGATTCTATATGGTTCTATGAACTACAGAATCAGATTCTATATGATTCTATGAGTTACAGGATCAGCTTCTATATGGTTCTGAGTTACAGGATCAGATTCTATATGGTTCTGAGTTACAGAATCAGATTCTATATGGTTCTATGAACTACAGAATCAGATTCTATATGATTCTATGAGTTACAGGATCAGCTTCTATATGGTTCTGAGTTACAGGATCAGATTCTATATGGTTCTGAGTTACAGAATCAGATTCTACATGGTTCTGAGTTACAGGATCAGATTCTATATGGTTCTGTGAATTACAGGATCAGATTCTATATGGTTCTGTGAATTACAGGATCAGATTCTATATGGTTCTATGAGTTACAGAATCAGATTCTATATGATTCTATGAACTACAGAATCAGATTCTATATGGTTCTGTGAACTACAGATCAGATTCTATATGGTTCTATGAGTTACAGGATCAGATTCTGTATGGTTCTATGAATCATAAAATCACATTCTGTATGATTCTGTGAACGGCTGGCGTTTTATCAATCTTTTCCGTATCCCACATCAGTCACCCAGGGGGAAGGGGATAAAAATTCAGATCATTAACCAGATCTTGGGCAGAATTTGTGTTTCTAAGTCAGTAAAACCTTGGTCCATCTTACATCTATGCGCTGCGTCGTATACAAAGGGTTCCCCACGATTGTGTCGTATCTTCCTGCCTGGTGTATGACATGATGTAGGGAATCCATCTAGAAACAAGGAGAGCAATGAGGATTAAACAAGATCAAGTGAAAGTAATGCAGTTGTACCTGGTACGCAAAAACTCTTTAACCCAGGGGCAGGTTTCCTTGCAGGAAGCCATCTTTCCTTTGCAGTTACAGCTATTAATTGAGCTATACACAGCTAGTTCATCAGCACGTGGAGTTAGAACGGAGAATCACACCTATCACTTAAAGATTTTATGGCAGAGGAGCCAATTTTATGCAGTTCAGCTGGATTCAGACATTTAGGATAAGTTTAACAATGCTGTTAAGCACAAATCCTAAGCCGGGTTCTAGTTACACGGAACAAGACTGACTCTAAGATGAGCAAATACCCATTCATTCATGTAAAGAGATCAAAGAACCCCAACACTGCCTAATCCAACCAAAGCAAGGTCAAATAGAGCAGGCTGGTTCTGAGTAGCTCCAAGGACGGAGACTGCACAACCTCCCGAGCATCCTGATCATACCATCTAAAGGACAGGGAAATGGGATTTTAACACCAGGATAGTTCGGGGCTTTTCTTTTTCCTTACTGACCTGTGACTGCACATTGGCTCCCACTGGAGAGCTCTGGTAGGAAGTCAAGGACTGCAAGTTGATAAACGAATCGCTGGAATTTGTCATCTTAAAAGAGCCAGAGGAAGCTGAAAAAACAAACCCAAACCCACGTTTTACTGAGAAATAAAACCCACCCCAAATGGTTCTTCAATGAGTATTACAGAAGTTGAAAGGAAAAGACACCCTACAACTGGTTCAAACACCGGTACTGATTATTACAAGGAATAACGGGAGACTCCCAGGAGGCCAAACCCTTCCCTGGTGCTCTGCCTCACCTGAATTTGGTGTAGATGGAGAATTTGCCTGGTTGCCTTGAGCCACGACATTAGTTGCATCCACTGCTGTTTTTGCAGCGTAAATATTTGCTTCTTCTTGGAACTTCCCCATGTTTTTCTTGTAGCGAATTCTTTTGTTACCAAACCAGTTGGAAACCTGGAGGCGTACATCACTGTTAGTATGAGCTCAAACTACTCCATCTGCCACTAGATTCACAAGCTGCTAGTAAAGGAGATGTTTTAAACTAGGCTTTGCACAGAAAATAACTACTAAACCCTTTGGAATCAGCAAAATCATGTTTAAGTACTGGTAACCGAAGCCTGCTGCCAACTATGGGAGGGGGAAAACCCAAACCATTGTTTGAGGGGAAGAAAAAGGGTCACTTAATTCCAGCCAAACCACTTTGTACCTGTGAAACCGTGATGCCGCCTTTCTTTGCTAGCTCTTCTTTGGCCTCTTCACTGGGGTAAGGATTACTCAGATGTGAATAAAAATACTCATTCAGCACCTCTGTTGCCTGTTTGCTGAAGTTCCGCCGTTTACGCCTAGGAAACAGGATTATTCCTATTTAAATGATGTTATATATTGGCTACAGGACACTGTCAGCTTCTTTTCCCCTCTAAAATCCACGTGTTTTGAGGAAAAAAGGTTAGAGTTGAGTGGGATTAAAGAGATGTTGATGTCAAAGTGTACCCTAGCAAGCAAAACAGAGGATGAATCCTTCCTATTTCAGTCCTTTCTAGGCACAGCTACAGGCTGGGCAGAGAAGTGATTCAGAGCAGCCTGGAAAGGAGGACTTGGGGGTGTTGGGTGATGAGAAACTGAACATGAGCCAGGTTCAGTGTGTGCTTGAGCCCAGAAACCACCCCTGTCCTGGGCTGCACCAAAAGGAACATAAGCAGCAGGTCAAGGGCAGTGATCCTGCCCCTCTCCTCTGCTCTGGTGAGACCCCCCTTGCAGCACTGTGTGCAGTTCTGCCCCATCCCTGGCAGTGTTCACGGCAGGTGGATGGAGCTGGATGATCTTAAGGTCCTTTCCAACCCAACCCATTCTATGATTCTTCTGCGGTGAAGCAAGAAAAGCAGTTCAGGTTTAAGCCTCTGCCGTGGCCGTACCTGGCGTCAAGGAAGCGCGAGCGCAGGATCATCACGGCCTCGCACGTGCTCTGCTTCAGCTGCATCTGGATGGTGCTGAACTTCCCGTGGATGATGTTCACCATGCGCTCGATTTCCTTGGGCGAGATGGGCCTCGTTCGACTCTGCTCCCTGAGCAGGTTCATGACGTGGGTGGTGAACTCACTGCAGGCCTGGAAACACACACATTTGTATCCACAAACAGGGAAACACGCTCCGGTCCGTTTCCCCGACACGAAATTAAACCCAAGCAGCTGCAGAGGAGCTTCCAGGTTTCAGCTTTGCTCTAGTTACTCTCACGAAAACAGCAACACAGAGAAATGAGACATTTGTTATCTTCAGTTTGATGTCCAGGCCCTCGATCTGCACCTCGCTTCTGCAACACTGAGATCCCTTCTCAACTGGCTTTGCTACCCTCGCGGTCCCCTGAATTCCTTCTGCTCCCTGTTGTGTCCTCACAACCAAACACCCAAGGAAAAAACAGTTATTTGTAATTGAGATGATAAAAACTCTTCCATGCAGAAAGATCACCTGTTCATATTTCTCTAGCTCAGAGTGGTATATCTGTCGGATCTGTGACAGCTTGGCCCTGTAGTCAGAGTGCTCAATGCTATTGTCATTTGGACAGCCACCTGATGTTGCTGCTACAGCCATCGGTCCTCCTCTTCCTCTTTTCTCGGGCCCGGAGACACCCTCCGCCAGCAACATGTTATCTAGTCTCATTAGTTGAGCATCTGGGGGATCTTCTTCCTGAATACCGCGAATACTTAACACTAGACAGACATAAAGAAGGAATGAAAAGGTTATTTTGGAACAGGGAAGAGCATCCACTTCAATTCTGGCAAAGCAACGCAGAGGTTTCAGTAAGGTCTGTACAGAAAACAGGAGGGAATCTATAGGCAAGGGGCGAGCTGGAGCTCAGCCTTTCTACACCAAGGATACCACCGGGCTGTGCAGCACCTGGCCATAGACTGAAGCCTTATCAGAGCTGAATTCAAAATCTATCACCGTCTGAAACAGGGACAGTTTCCTTACGCTGAGGTTCAACAACCAGAAACTCCAGCATAATTCTGATGGAGAGAGAGCTTTGGAGTGGCTGCCGACCTGAAGTCACTCATCAGGACAAGGCAGATCTCCTCCAGAGCATCGCCAGCCGTCTTAACCCAGCAACAGGCAAAGCAGAACAGTCCTGATGTAGGACCTGAGTAACTGCTGAGCACGGGCTAAGGCAGCAACAAGTGTTGGCTACTTGAAGGCTTTTCCAGCTCATGATGGAATGAATTCCTTTGAAACAAACCCAACCCAGCAGAGCACCTACTGTATACCCGCTTTCTTGTGTGAACATTACAGGAAAGGAAACCAAGGACTGTAGAGACAGGACAAGAGGGAATGGGCTCAAACTTAAACAAGGGAAGCAGAGGCTGGACATAAGGAAGACGTTCTTTACTGTGAGGGTGCTGAGGCGCTGGCACAGGGTGCCCGGAGAAGTGGTAAATGCTCCATCCCTGGCAGCGTTCAAGGCCAGGTTGGAAAGTCTTAAACTGGAGGGTCTTAATGCCCTTTCCAACCCCAACTATTCTATGAAACACACACAAAAGGTGGAGTCTTATTTATTGTTAGATTTGGGTTTAGAAACCCCCCAGTTCTCCTTGCCCAGAGGTCCCCAGTGGCCTGGGAAGACTCCTTCTGGGATGGACACTCCAATTAAGTGGGTTTGGTGTCACCTTTCTACTTGAACATGCTGCTGGCAAACGTCTTTCTCTGCGCATTACGATGCACATCAGACAGCTCCCGTTGAAGTCAAGCTCCCAGCTGCAGCTTAATTTTATGTCACTTGTCTCATCATGGTAATCAGACATTAGTTATCATCAATTACACATCAGCTCGGCTCAAGCTGACTGCTGCAGAGCGCGTGGAACACACCTTCACCTCACGGGAAGACTCTGGGGGGCTGGCAGAAGAAACTCGGAGTAAACCATTCCCAACGGGTTGGTAGCACTTAGCTTTCCTTCCCAGTAGCTGGTGCCGTGCTGGCTTTTGGCTTCAATCTGGGAATAACACACTGATGCCTTAGTTGTTGCTTGGTAGCACTTACCCTGATCAAGGACTCCTCAGGCCCTCGTGCTGTGCCAGCGAGGAGGGGCACAAGAAGCCAGGAGGGAGCAGAGCCAGGACACCTAACGTGAACTAGCCAAAGGGCTATTCCATGCCATGGAATGTCATGCTGGGGTAAAAGCTGGGGGGAGTCACCCAGAAGGGACTGATTGCTGCTGGGTATCGGTTGGCGAGTGCTGAGCAATTGTATTGGGCATCATTTGAGTTCATTGGTTTTCTTTCCCTTTTAGTTTTATATTTTCCCCCCTTAGTAGTAGTAGTAGTAGTATATTGTACTTCAGTTATTAAACTGTTCTTATCTCAACCGTGGGGTTTCCGTCCTTCTGATTCTGGCTCTAACCCGACAGAGGGGAGATGGAGATGAGATCTGAGGCAGAAGTTCTTCCCTGCGAGGGTGGTGGGGCCCTGGCACAGGTTGCCCCATCCCTGGCAGTGTTCCGTCATACTCCAAGAGCTGGAGTTATGGCTCAACCAGTGATGGGCCATGCTTTAAACCAAAGCATGACTTAAGAATTCCTTGCATAGAGGTAAAATCCTTCAGAATCCATCACTTTTATGGATGCTCAGAACAAACCCTACACTGGCTCAGGAAGCCCAAGGAACGCCTCCTGTCCACTAATACAACCTTGTGCATCCTCGGGCATGTCACCTACCAGAGAGTCATCAAATCTGTAAAACAATTATACCAAATGAAATCCCCATCATTCCTAATTAATCCTTCATTAAAATACAGCCCAACCTGAGGTGCTGAGCCTCAGTCAGTATGCAAATGCAATCATTACAATATATTTGCATCTCATTAATTAACGATTCGCAGTTGTCTAATGAGCTGAACAAGATCCCTGGTACCAAAATAAGTGAGACATGCTTGGACTTGCTTTTCTTTATAGAGCAACTGATGCAGAAGAATGTACCAGATGTGTCTGTTTGGGGCAGGATACCTCGCGTTGGCACTGAAACCTCCTCAGTTCAGGCCAGAAGCAACCAGCCTGTGTAAAACACACGTGGGGAGTCCCAGGAAGCATGAGGTGAGTGCTGGACCTGCACCTCTCCTCATCTGCAGCTCAGCTTTGTCCCAGACGATCCCATCCCCTCTCTTCCACTTGCAAACCCCAGTAACTCCCATGAAATCCCAACCCACAACTCAAGCTGTCAGCTGAGGAAGCTTCTATTTTACCCAAAGCAATCCTGAACCCCTTCTCGGCTCCCTCTCCACGCTACCCCCAACTTGGGGGCTCATTCCTCACAGTGGGGAGAGAGGAAAACGAATGGGAGCAGAAGACAACAGCGCTGCAGAACAAGACTCTGCCCCAGAAGGATGTCGACAGACTCGGCAGCAAAGAGTCAGCATGTTCCCCCTTCCCTTGCCAAGGCACATCTGAGTGCAGAGGTACCTGGTGCATTAACCCAGCTGAGTTAGAGGGAGGATGGAGGGTTGCAGCTAGAATCACCACGTTCCGATGCTGCCCCAACCACATTCCCTACCTCAGAGAGGCAGAACCCGAGCCCCGTCGCACAGAAGTGGGTAGAGATACATTTGCCATGCCTCAAGGGGCCTGAAGCCCACCATGGCCTCGTGTCCTCCATCAGCCCACAAGCAGAACCCTGAAGCATCATATTCAGCCCTATAAAAGCGGGTATCTTAACGCTACAGATGCTTTCGAGATAGGAGTCTGCCACTGAACTCACACACCTGAGGCACAACCCAACCAGCAAAAAAAAACCCTGCTGGGGAGATGAAAACTGCTCCGAATGCTTCTGTGAGCTCCCAAACTGATTAGATTTGATGCCTCTTCAAAGAACTGCCTATGCCCCAGGCAGCTCTGCAAGACTTGGAAATAAAATACCTGCTTTTCCCAGAACTGGTTTCCAATCATCCAACCCGGGAATTATCTGGGGTGAGGAGGGGTGGGGAAGGGAGCTGGGGCCAAATCCATTTCAATGACAAAGAGTCGTTTCTCATTTCTTTCTAATTACTAACCCAGGACCGAGGAGCATTTCTCAGCACCCTTTGTACAGCTGATCCTGAGCTATTGTGAGCCACACTCGTGCTCCAACAAAGAGCACCAGAAAGATGGGGGGGAGGAGGAGGAGGAACACGTTGGAAACTGATTTCTCAGCTAGAAAAGAAGCTTGTGTGCCTGGGTCACAAACCCCCTTGTGCTACAGTAGACCCAGGCTTTTGTTTGCTCCAAGCCATAACATCTGCTCCCCGCAATTTAAATAAGGAAGAGACAGAGCATCAGACATTCAAAAAACCTCTGAGACCCAAGCGAAAGCAGCATCAGGCTGGCCCTGGTTACCCCGGAGAAATCCCAGCTTCAAGCCAGAAAACACAGGGGGAGGAAGGAAAAACTGGATGAAAGAGCCTTTTTAAGGACAGTGATCCTTACAGCACGGACACACGTTAAAGCACGCCCGGCCAACACACTTCATCCCACCCCGTTTCTCTTGAGCAGCACACCACTGTGGCAAGAAGGCACTACCTGCAACCAAACTCTCCTCACGTCTGCCTCAAAGCCATTAGAAAGCACAGCCAAGTGTCCCTTTTCCCCTGTACCAGTTATTTGCCAACGTGGTACTCTTACTACCACCACGATTCGGGTACCGGTTCCTTAAAGGGGAAAACCACCACCATTTGCCAGCTCACAGAGACAAATGCAGCCTGGAGCTGTAGAATCTATCAGGGAAAACACGGGCCATGTTAAACGGGAGCAAAGCTAACAAGGAAACATGAGGGTTTTGGCAAGCCAACACCAACACACCTGTTTTCTCCTTGATCTCACACAGGACGCTGAACAGAGCAGGCTTCATTCTGTGGCAGTTCAAGGCATGCTTTCTGAAATGGAAGAAGAAGAAAAAAGGAGTTGAAGGCCCACAGGAAAGGCAGAGCCGGAGTGTGCCACAGTCCCAGCAGGTTGGCACCCAGATCTGCTCCACGGGGAGACAAAGGTCCTTGTGGAGCTTGGGATGCTTTGAGAGCATCTCATGGGTGGCAGCCACCCAACAGGAAGGAAAAGCCCGGTGGGTTTAGAGCACAGGGAGCCCAAACAGGAGGACCACGGACTCGCAGCCACCTGCCCCATGGAAAGCAGACTGCACGGAGCGGATCCGAGCCCTGCACGTGCTAGTTCTGCCTTTTTGAAGCTCTTCCAGCATTTGCTGCCTCGCTTTCCCCCTGCTCCCCAGGAAGAGGCAGCGTTAATGACACCATTAACACAGAAGCCACGCTCATGTCTAATCAAAACAGCCTTGGGCTGAGCTGGAGCGTGGCGGTGAGCCCCGTGCAAAGCAGGTTTTGCATGGAGGGGTATTTCACCTCCTGTTTTCCAGGGCAGCTCACCCTTAGGTGCCCAACTTGTGCTGGAAGCGAGCAGAAAGCAGCAGTCTGGCTGCAACATCCACCCCCAAAAGTCTCCTTTGCTTCTTGTGAGCCCTTGGCGGGTCCGAAATAGCATTTCAATGGCTGCAAGCTGGGGCTGAGCTAAACACAAACCGGCCCTTTCCTTCTCCCGTGCCCGCTGGCAGGAGCTGAAGGCTTCCCTCGGTGACGCGGCCACAAGACGCGTAAAACCGGTCAGTGAGGGAGATGTTTGATAACATCAACCCCACACAAACAGCCGGAGAACAAAGGCAGCCGGGAAGGCAGCGCTGGAGCCTATTGTCCTCGCCTGACGAGGGGAAAACGGGAGAGAGCAGGAGAAGGGCAATGACTCCCGAGCCTCTGCACTGGCACCGGGCTTAAAAAGCCGCCTTTAGCTACGAGGCAGCAAAGATAAAACCAAGCCTAATCCTACCATTCCCAGGGCTGCTAACTCTGTGCAACCCCAACAGCCTCATGCAGAAGACAAGAGCTTCTTTCTTCGGTGTAGTCATATATCGATGTGGAAGTGCTTTAAAATTCAAGCACCTTTGGAGCTTCAGCTGGAGCCTGGCAGGGTTGCTAAGGCCGAATTGAAGTAATTTGGCTTAAAACAGCGGTCAGGCCAGTTTTCAAAGCTCATTCCTCAGCTATGAGGTTAATAAACGTACCCAAACCCGGCCAAACTTTAGGTTGAGATTAATAAACAGACCCAAAACGGCCAAACGTTCGGTTGAGATTAAAGAAACGGACCCAAAACGGACAAGCTTTAAATTGAGATTAAAGAAACGGACCCAAAACGGACAAGCTTTAAATTGAGATTAAGGAAACAGATCCAAAACGGACAAGCTTTAAATTGAGATTAAAGAAACAGATCCAAAACGGACAAGCTTTAAATTGAGATTAAAGAAACAGACCCAAACTTGAGGGTGAGGTTAAAGAAACAGACCCAAACCGGCCAAGCTTTGGGTTGAGATTAAAGAAACGGACCCAAACCCGGCCAAACTTTACGGTGAGATTAAAGAAACGGACCCAAACCGGCCAAGCTTTAGGGTGAGGTTACAGAAATGGACCCAAACCGGCCAAGGTTTAAGTTGAGGTTACAGAAACGGACCCAAACCGGCCAAGGTTTAGGGTGAGGTTACAGAAACGGACCCAAACCGGCCAAGGTTTAGGTTGAGGTTACAGAAACGGACCCAAACCGGCCAAGGTTTAGGTTGAGGTTACAGAAACGGACCCAAACCGGCCAAGCTTTAGGGTGAGGTTACAGAAACGGACCCAAACCGGCCAAGCTTTAGGGTGAGGTTACAGAAACGAACCCAAAGCGGGTGCGCGGGGCTCCCCCTCCCGAGCAAACTTCGGCCGTCGCCAGCAGCCGCCGCTTCCGTTCTGCCGTTCCGCGCAGCCCCAGGCCGGCCAACCCCGTTTGCACCGGGTCCAAGGGCTGCGATGTCCGTACCCGCACCCCGCCAGCACAGCGAGGCCGGAGAACCGGCGCGTTAACAACGGCGAACGGCCGGTACCGAAGCGTTGCGGGAGGCGAAGGCACGGAGACACCGGGCAGCGAGCGTGGGACTTTCCGCTGCCAACGGGCGATTCCCCATCAACCCCCCGCCCGTTTTCCCCTTAACCGGAGCCGCGGCAACGGGACCGGGAACCACCGCGGCAGAGCTGAGCTGAGTCACGGCTCCGGGCTCTGCGGGCGGGCAGGCGGCCGGTACCGACCGGCTTCCCCCCCCCCCCCCGCCCCGTTCCCCCGCCGGTACCTGGCCTGGGCCTCATCCAGGCTCTGGTCGGTGATGGCCATGATCTGCTGCAGGACATCGCCCGTGTCGTGATGCGCGGCCGGCGGCCCCGCAGCGACAACCGGCTCGGTGGCGGCGGGCGGCGGCGGGGCCTGGGGGATGCCGCCGGGCAGGGGTCCCCCGGTGCCGTGCGCCGCCGCCAGCAGCCGCGATGGCTCCTCCATAGCGGAGGGGGGGGGGGGGGGGGGGCGGCGGCGGGGCCGGTGCGGGCCCGGTGGCTGCCGCACAACGGGGCCCAGCGCCCACCGCCGCCGCCGCGACGTGCCCCGCCTCCGGCAGCCCCCGCGCTTGGGTCCTAGCGCCGCCCGCCCGGCTGCGATCGCGACCCCGCCTTCCCCCTCGTGAGTGACCGCCGTGGAGGCGGGCGGGGATGGGGTGGGTGGAAGGGACCCTAAGGCTCAGCCAGCTCCGACCCCCTGCCATTGACATGGGCACCTTCCACTCGAGCAACCTGGGCTTGAACAGGGATGGGGCATCCAAACCATCTCCATTCAACCCATCCCAGTGTCCCCAGGGAAGAGCTGCTGCCCAAGAGCTCATCTCCATCTCCCCTCCGGCGGGTTAAAGCCATTCCCCTTGGGCTGTCCCTGCATCCCTCATCCAAAGCCCCTGCCCGGGGGGGGCATCCAAACCATCTCCATTCAACCCATCCCAGTGTCCCCAGGGAAGAGCTGCTGCCCAAGAGCTCATCTCCATCTCCCCTCAATTTAAGCACATGCCTGGTATATGAGCTAGAAGTTCCCCTTCAACTCAGGAAGACCCCTTTGTGTCCTCAGTGTTGCACAGACCTGGGCTTTCGAGGCTTTGTTTTAAGCAGGTTCCTGCATAAAACACTGGGAGTTCTGGAATAACACCTTTAAAGACCCCAAAGGCAGCAAAACCTGGCTCCCTACATCCATATTTATCAGGTGTGCATGATGAGGGAACCTGATTTTCCCATGCCTGGCTGCTTCTGAGCCTGTGGCTCTGGGAATGCTGACTGGTGCCATAGGGAACAAGCACCCCCGAGGAAGCACTGTATTCCACAGCCTTTTGCTACAGTGATTAATAAACCAGCGCCTCTCCTTCGCACCCTGACTAAAGGGGGGAAAGGAGCTGGATTCAAAGATGACAAGGAATTAAATGGGCTTGCAAAAAGTTCTTGCTGATGCAGGCAAGGGAACGGGGGAGAGCTGTCCGCAGCTCGCTGATAAATCACCCTCTGCATTCCCATTGCAAACGGAGCCGGCTGTAATTAGCAAGCGAATTCTCTCCCGTCAGCACAAAGAAAGGGGGGGGGGGGGGAGAGGGAAAGGTTCGGTTCCAAACCAAAGCCAGGGCCTCGGCTGCCAGCTGACGGGTCCTGCATTGAGCTGAAGGCCACAGAGCAGGGAGATGCCCCCCAGGGATGCTCTGGGCACTTCCACAGCGGGAGCCGGCGATGTGAGGGGCTCGGGGCTCCCGGCGAGGGGAGGCAGCGGCACGCAAACGACGGGCTCCCTCTGGAGAGCAAACCCGGCTCGCTCCCAGCCGCAGACCGGGCTCGAAATGCCGCTGCCCAAGGCGTTCGTGGGCTCAAATAGCTCCCCCTGCCCTGCAGGCTGCTCGCATGCACTCACCTCGCTCTTCCATCCGCGCCTTGGTGCGCTGCGAACACCAATGGCTTTCCCTTGGGCTGTGGGCAAAGCTGCTGCCCGCAGCCTCCGTGTTCATTTCCCACCTCTCCGTGGGTCAGAGACGCCAAAGTGAGGTTTAAAAGCCAAGAGCCCAGCACCAGCTCCCCCTTGTTCATCTCACACACGCACACACACCCCCTCCTTGTGCTGCCTTTCCCCTCCTCCAAACCCACCCCAAAATCCGTATTGCCTTTGGCAGCAGCTCCCTTCAGGAATTCCAAGCAGCCGGGAAGACACGACCTCCCATTCCTGGAACCACAGAGCCTATCTTTGATCCAGCTGGGTGTTCTCCCTTGGCCCGCATTGGAGCCCTTGCAAACAGTGCCTGGGGGTCCCTTCCTTCCTCCCAAGCCGCAACCAAACCAGAACAGTCTCAGGTGCTCCCAAATAGCCAAGCACAACCGCTACACACACACACACACACACACACAAAGTAGTTTAGGATCATGGAATGGTTTGGGTTGGAAAGGACCTCAACATCACCCAATTCCAACCCCCCTGCTAAGGATGCTGGAGAGGGGCCTTCATCAGGGACTGCAGGGATAGGACAAAGGGTGATGGGTTCAAACTGGAACAGGGAAGTTCAGGCTGGAGATAAAGGAAGGCTCTTCCCTGTGAGGGTGGTGGGGCACTGGGATGGGTTGCCCAGGGAAGTGTTGTTGCTCCATCCCTGGCACTTCTCGAGGCCAGGCTGGATGGAGCCTTGGGTGCCGTGGCCTAGTGTGAGGTGTCCCTGCCCACCTTCAGCTCCTTTCCCACCCAGTTCCATGGCTTAAAACGCCAGCTATCCCATAAACCCGACATCTGTCTACAAAGCTATCATGTTAGGTTTGAAGCTGCCTAAGCAGCCACCACCCTTTGCTGCAGCGCCTCGAGGACACGGAACATACACAGCACCCCTGTATTCCCAAAGAAAACCAGGACGTCCCGGGGGGAGAAACCCAAATCCCTCTTCTTCTGTGACACCATTTATGGGCTGTCACCCCCCTTGCCCTGCCTTCCGTGCTGGGAGGGAGGTTAAAATCCCCCCTCTCCTTCCCAATCTCCCTGAAAACAGCGCTTCCTTCCCCAGCTAATCCCTGCGACTCCTCCTTTCCTGCTTTCCCTTCTCTCGCAGCCGGCTGGAACCAAGCAAGGATCCACAGGTCCCAAAGCGCTTGCTGCTGGATTCCAGGCAACCTGCCTTCATTCCCATCGCTCGGAGAAGCTCCCTGAAGGCTCTGTGGCCTCCTGCCTGCTCCTTGCCCTCATCGGGTGCTGTTTAACCTTGGTGAAGCTGCACTTGGCCGTTACCCAGCAGAGCCCGTGTTTATCCAGGAAGCACTGAAGCAGTCGGGATGTGCTCTGCTGGTCCAAAGTGGTCTGTGGAGACCTTAGAGCAGCTCCCAGTGCCTAAAAGGGCTGTAAGAAACCTGGAGAGGGGCTTTGGACAAGAGATAGAGGGACAGGACTGGGGAATGGCTTTAACCTGCCAGAGGGGAGATGGAGATGGGGTCTTAGGGAGAAGCTCTTCCTTGGGGACATTGGGATGGGGTGAACGGATAGGGTTTGGATGCCCCATCCCTGGCAGTGTTCACGGCCAGCTTGGAGCAAGCTGCTCTATGGAAGGTGCAGGGGTTGGAACTGGAGGAGCTTTAAGGTCCCTTCCAACCCAAAGCAGGTCCCTCAGAACAGCACGATACGGGTTAAAGTCCCAATGGGACCTAAAAGCCAAGTGCAGCTCTCTTAGGAGCCAAGCGTTGCCTCACCCCCTAAAGATCCATCCCACCCCCATGCAGTACAGTCAGCTCTTTATACACCCCCTGGTTAAATCAGACTGGTGCCAACCCCTCAACCACCCTAGCGCCTCCTTCCCCCCCTCTCTGTTAGTAAAGGGAGCTTGGCATGGGTTTAACTGTGAAGTTAACTTGGAATGAAGTAGGACTCGTGTGCTTCCTGCTTTGGGGATGCTCAAAGACAACGCCTATGGTTGCTCTGCCCCAGCTCCGGCACACCCAGCAGCAGCTTTCCATGAGTCCACTGTTGGCATCTTCCTCCAGCTGCTGCTCTTTCACCCCAGTGGGTACCTGTAGCCAAACCCAGCGTTTCCCAGGGACCAGAAGGTAACTAGAGCTCAGCTTTGGCACTACAGAGAGGATTCTGCCTCCTTTCAGTCCTACCACTGCACGGAGGCTCCCCGGAGCTGCCAAGGCTGGTGTTTGCAAGCATTGCTTGGCTGCATGGAGACGACCTTCCAGTTCTCTTCATGGCCTCGCCGGAGGCTCCCACCCCTCCAGCCACCCACGTCCCAGTCCCGAGATGCTCTTGAGGAGAACCAAGCTCCTCACTGGGGCGGAGGGAAGAACACCACGTCTTCCTTTCTGAAACCCAGGGCAACGCATTTATTCAGAGATGGGAAACCAGATTCCAGGACCGGTTTAATGGACGCAGGAGACCGCCACCTCCACTCCATCCCGCAGGAACAACAAGTCCATGCGGACACTCGAGCATCAGAGCCTCGGGGAAGGCTGGCTGAGGCAATTGCTCAGGGAGCTGTTTAAGGTCAAAACCCAGTGGAACCCCCCCCGAAATGATGAATTGAACCCGGATCCCAACCCCTGCCTCCCGTCAGCCTCTCCCAGGGCTGCATGGCCCAACATTAACCCTCCTAACTCCACACAGGGCTTTGCTGAGAGAAAGGCTTCCTCTGACCATATCGAGCTCTTGAGCCCTGGAGCATGAAGGTACAAACTGCACATGAAAACCCAAGGCAAACTCCTGCTTGCCTTGGGATCTGACCTAAACCTGTCCCCAGAGGGCTTCCAGCGAGGAGAAAGATGGCTTCGTGGGAGCACGACTCACTCCATGCTTGTGAACAGCGCATGGCATCACTTAGAACACGAACAGCAGCCCTCTTCAGCTTAAGGAAAGCACTCCTCCAAAAGCCCGGAACTCTTTGGAGAGCAGGGATCTGCTTCTCGGGAAGCAATCCAACCCGATTCCTCTCTGAAGAGGCCTTCAGGATGTGCTTTTGGAGGCAGGTGGGACACAACCCGCAGAGGGCTCCCTGGGGAAGCACTGAAGCAGCTCTGTTTAGGAGGCAAGGCGTAAAGCTGGAGAGCTTCGGCTCTTTGGGGGGATGCTAGTGCTGGACCAACTCTTTCTGGAGGCAGTAATACTGAAGTACCGAATACTTGGCTCGGTGGGGCATCCCCGTAGCACACCTCGAGATGCCGCTCCCTTCCATCCACCTTGCCTTGGAAACAGCAGTCTTGAATGGAGAACGCTGCAGCTCCTTCTCCACAGGGACTGAGCGCAGCAGGGAAGGCGCTGCTGCCTCTGGAGCAGGAGCAGGTCCCTCAGCCCCCATCCTCCGGGCTGTGGAGCGGAGCAAGAGGCTAAATGGAGGAATCCACAGTGAAGTGCCCGTTCTGAGACAGCGTCCTGCGGTCGGCGGGGCTCAGCTTCACCACCGTGGGGGCGTACTTGGAGCTCCGGGAGCACGCAAAGCAGAGGATCCTCCGGAAGGTGCTGCGCATCTCGCTGTCGCGGTACGAGTAGACGATGGCGTTGATGAGGGAGTTGATCTCGGCCAGCAGCAGGACGTACTTCTCCACGGCGAGGACGTTGCAGCTCTTGCAGCCCAGGCCGTCCAGGAGGAGCACAACTTGGCCCGGAGTCCAGCAGATAACGAAAGCACCTGCGGAGAGAATGAGAACTCTTAAAGGTTCCACGTGGGTTCCTGGCACTGTAAAGATGCTTGGTTGAATCAGCGCTGCTTTGTAGGACCACGGAACGGAGGGGGCGAAGGGACCTTAAAGCTCCTCCAGTTCCACCCCCCTGCTATGGGCAGGGACACTTCCCGTTAGAGCATCTTCAACGTGGCCTTGAGCACTGCCAGGGATGGGGCAGCCGCAGCTTCTCTGGGCACCCTGTGCCAGCGCCTCAGCACCCTCCCAGGGCAGAACTTCCTCATCTCCACCCTGAACTTCCCTGTTCCAGGCTGACCCCATCACCCCATGGCCTATCCCTGCTGCAGGGCCCTCCCCAGCATCCTTGGAGCCCCCTTCACACCCCGAGCTTCTCTTCCCCAGCCCCACTGTTCCATGCGGGAGCTGCTCCAGCCCCTCCTCATCCTCCTGGCTTCCTCTGGCCCGGCTCCACCACCTCCATGCCCTTCTTAGCTTGGGATGTGCATTGTGCTCTCAAGACCCCATTGCTCCAGGGGTTCCTTAAGGAAAGCCTCAGGTCCTTAAAGCAGAAGGGAAGCACCAGGCCCAAGGAAACCAAAGCGCTGCACTCCAGGCCCGGGATCACAACCCTTTGCTTGCCAATCTTCCCCGATAAGCCCCGTGCCAGCGCCTCAGCACCCTCACAGGGAAGAGCATTTCCAGTGCTTTCACTTCCCTCCCCATCACTGCATCCACAGAGGTAACAGGGTCAGGGCTCCCTATTGACAAGCCATTGCCTCCAAGAAGTGGAACAGGGAAGATAGAGTCCTAGAAGAGTGTGGGTTGGAAAGGACCTTAAGATCATCCAGCTCCAACCCCCTGCCATGGACAGGGACACCTCACACCGAACCATGGCACCCAAGGCTTCATCCAACCTGGCCTTGAGCACCACCAGGGATGGAGCATTCACAACCTCCCTGGGCAACCCATTCCAGTGCCTCAGCACCCTCACAGGAAAGAATTTCCTCCTTAGATCCAATCTAAACTTCCCTGTTTCAGTTTGAACCCGTTACCCCTTGTCCTGTCACTGCAGTCCCTAATGAAGAGTCGGTCCCCAGCACCCCTATGGCCCCCTTCACACACTGGAAGCTGCTCTGAGCTCTCCACGCAGCTTCTCTTCCCCAGGCTGAGCAGCCCCAACTTCCTCAGCCTGTCTCCATACAGGAGCTGCTCCAGCCCCTGAGCATCCTCATGGCCTCCTCTGGCCTTGTTCCAACAGCTCCACGTCCTTTTAATGCTGAGGCCCCCAGAACTGCACCCAATGCTCCAAGTGAGCTCTCACGGGAGCAGAGCAGAGGGGCAGGATCACCTCCTTGGCCCTGCTGCTCCCATCCTTTGGATGCAGCCCAGGATCCAGGTTGGAACTGGATGTTCTTCAGGTCCTTTCCAAGCCAAACCAGGCAGAGGAGCACACCTCGAACGAGACCCTCCAGTGGCCAAACAGCTCCCGAGGGGCTTTAGCATGAGTTTGGCCGAGTCCTGACCAGCACTGGGGCAGAAGCAGCCTCCCACTGCTCTCAGCTGAGCAGAAACCAGGCAAGCAAGGGGCTGGCCAACAGCAGGAGCTGAGCTGGCCCCGCTCCACCGCTGACTCAGCCCCGGTGTCCTTGCCACCACCTGCAGAGCTCTTTGGCACAGGGGCAATGGTTGCCCTGCCCCACACGCGTGGGAGGTGCTGCAGCTCCTCAGAGCCCTTCTCCCATGGGTGCTCCCAAGGCTGGCATCAACGGAGCCCTCTCCCATGGGTGCTTCCAAGGCTGGCATCAACGGAGCCCTCTCCCATGGGTGCTCCCAAGGCTGACATCAACGGAGCCCTCTCCCATGGGTGCTCCCAAGGCTGGCATCAACGGAGCCCTCTCCCATGGGTGCTCCCAAGGCTGACATCAACGGAGCCCTCTCCCATGGGTGCTCCCAAGGCTGGCATCAACGGAGCCCTCTCCCATGGGTGCTCCCAAGGCTGACATCAACGGAGCCCTCACCCATGGGTGCTCCCGGGGGTCAGGCAGGAGGTTGGCTCAAGCAGGGCAGCTGCACCCCGCTGGCCCTTCTGGGGTCGGCTGGCAGGGAATGGGACGTGCTGTGAGTGCTGGTACCTACCCCTGTTACTGCAAACCATCTGCCTGGGGAGAGCAGCAGCAGCAGCAGGCAGAGCAGGGAGGACGAGCCTGCTAAAGGAGCGCTGGGGAGGGATGCGCAGGGGGTCTGGGAGCATCCCCAGCTTCAGAGCTGCCCCACCGAGCCCTTGCATTCCAGCACAGCAGGGGCCACAGCCAGCCCCAGGCAGCTTTTCCTCCTCCTCACCACTTGCAAACAGGACTTTGCTTCCTTTACATCGAGCAAACAGAGAGGAGGGACTCCTGGTTGGCCCGAAGGAAAGGCACCTCCTCCTTTAGTGGCTGCACCCTTCTTTATGGCCAGGTTTTCAGGGTCGCAAGGGAAAGTGGATTCACTCGGGGCTGGCACCCAGCAGCGCTAAGGAAAGCCAAAGGCACATTACAGAGAAGGGAGAACCAAAAGGAAGCCCTTTGCCTGCAGATCCAGCCCTTGCCTTGCTCCTGAACGGAAGCTGGAGGAGGCAGCAAGAACCCACAGAGCCCCATGGGGTGGCCACATCCCACCCGCTGCTCTGGGGGAACGCTTCCCCCCGCTCCCCAGCTACACCTTGGCCTCCTCACAGGCTCCCAGACCTGCTCCCGACGCCCAGGACCAGCAGGATTAACCCTGCCTGGCAACGGAGCAGGGGACGCAGAGAGCTCCCACCGCACCCTCCGCTGCCTCACCACCGCCTCGCCCTCCCGCTGCATCAGGAGCAAGGCATTCCCTGTGCAGAGGCCAAGTTTGCAGAAGGCCGGGGAATGAGGGTGGGGAAGGGATTGGAGCAGGGCCTCAGGGAGGGAAGGAGCCCTCTGCAGCCGCAGCTCACTGCGCGCTGAGTCCATAGGGAAAGGTGTTTTCCCCCATGGAAGGGTCTTTCCCCCCCACGGAAGGGTCTTTCCCCCAATGGAAAGGTCTTTCCCCCCAATGGAAAGGTCTTTCCCTCCATGGAAAGGTCTTTCCCCCCAATGGAAAGGTCTTTCCCCCAATGGAAAGGTCTTTCCCCCCAGTGGAAAGGTCTTTCCCCCAATGGAAAGGTCTTTCCCCCAATGGAAAGGTCTTTCCCCCCAATGGAAAGGTCTTTCCCCCCAATGGAAAGGTCTTTCCCCCCAGTGGAAAGGTCTTTCCCCCCCATGGAAAGGTCTTTCCCCCCAATGGAAAGGTCTTTCCCCCCAATGGAAAGGTCATTCCCTCCATGGAAAGGTCTTTCCCCCCAATGGAAAGGTCTTTCCCCCAATGGAAAGGTCTTTCCCCCAATGGAAAGGTCTTTCCCCCCACGGAAAGGTCTTTCCCCCAATGGAAAGGTCTTTCCCCCCAATGGAAAGGTCTTTCCCCCCAATGGAAAGGTCTTTCCCCCCATGGAAAGGTCTTTCCCCCCAATGGAAAGGTCTTTCCCCCAATGGAAAGGTCTTTCCCCCCAATGGAAAGGTCTTTCCCTCCATGGAAAGGTCTTTCCCCCCAGTGGAAAGGTCTTTCCCCCCAGTGGAAAGGTCTTTCCCCCAATGGAAAGGTCTTTCCCCCCATGGAAAGGTCTTTCCCCCCAATGGAAAGGTCTTTCCCCCCAATGGAAAGGTCTTTGCCCCAATGGAAAGGTCTTTTCCCCCAATGGAAAGGTCTTCCCCCCAATGGAAAGGTCTTTCCCCCCAATGGAAAGGTCTTTCCCCCCAATGGAAAGGTCTTTCCCCCCCATGGAAAGGTCTTTCCCCCCAATGGAAAGGTGTTCTCCCCCATGGAAAGGTCTTTCCCCCAATGGAAAGGTGTTCTCCCCCATGGAAAGGTCTTTCCCCCAATGGAAAGGTCTTTCCCCCCAATGGAAAGGTCTTTCCCCCCACGGAAAGGTCTTTCCCCCAATGGAAAGGTCTTTCCCCCCAATGGAAAGGTCTTTCCCCCAATGGAAAGGTCTTTCCCCCCAATGGAAAGGTCTTTCCCCCAATGGAAAGGTCTTTCCCCCCAATGGAAAGGTCTTTCCCCCCAATGGAAAGGTCTTTCCCCCCAATGGAAAGGTCTTTCCCCCCAATGGAAAGGTCTTCCCCCCAATGGAAAGGTCTTTCCCCCCAGTGGAAAGGTCTTTCCCCCCAATGGAAAGGTCTTTCCCCCCAATGGAAAGGTCTTTCCCCCCAATGGAAAGGTCTTTCCCCCAATGGAAAGGTCTTTTCCCCCAATGGAAAGGTCTTTCCCCCCAATGGAAAGGTGTTCTCCCCCATGGAAAGGTCTTTTCCCCCAATGGAAAGGTCTTTCCCCCCAATGGAAAGGTGTTCTCCCCCATGGAAAGGTCTTTCCCCCCAATGGAAAGGTCTTTCCCCCCAATGGAAAGGTCTTTCCCCCAATGGAAAGGTCTTTTCCCCCCACCTCAAGCTCAGCATCTCCCTCTTGCTCCCTGCACAGACCCAAGCGCTGCTCCTCTCCGCCACTGCCCTGCACAGCCAGGGGAACCTCTCGGCTTCCAAGAGTCCCCCAGGCCTGATGAGCTCCGGCCTCTCCCTCCACCAGGTTTCTCCCCGCTCTGGTCACCCTCAGGCACCAGCCCCAGCTCCCTACGGAACCGCAGCAGCTCTGCCAAGGCTCCTCTTGACCCCAGCTCAAGGCAGAAGACAAAGAGGAAGGTGCTCTCCCAGTACAAGGTGGTTGCCTCTTGGCCAGCACCCCTCTCCTGCCAACCCTCTTCCAGCCCATGTGAAGCCCCATGGGGTTCAGCAGCCCTGCAGACACCATGGGGTGAGCCTGATGCTGCTCAAAGGGGGTGAAGGAGGAACAAGCCAGCTTCTCTCCTCTGCAGCCTGTCCCAAGCACGAGCAGGACCTCGATCCACGCCGCATCCAGGCAGTAACCACCCCCTGCTGCACCCGGCCGATGGAGAGGATGGGAAGCAGCAGCAAAGGAAAAGCAGGAAGAGGCAGAAAACTCCGGTTCCGCTGCTCACGAGCCCCAGCAAGCAGCCCCACAGCTCCCCTCCAGCCCGTGCTGAGCCCCATTGTACCAACGGGAGCTTGCAAGGGAGGACTCTTGGCTTGCAGCCCCGAGGTTTCCCTGCCCAATTCTGGGCTTATCGGGGAAGATTGGCAAGCAAAGGGTTGTGATCCCGGGCCTGGAGTGCAGCGCTTTGGTTTCCTTGGGCCTGGTGCTTCCCTTCTGCTTTAAGGACCTGAGGCTTTCCTTAAGGAACCCCTGGAGCAATGGGTTCTTGAGAGCACAATGCACATCCCAAGCTAAGAAGGGCATGGAGGTGGTGGAGCCGGGCCAGAGGAAGCCAGGAGGATGAGGAGGGGCTGGAGCAGCTCCCGCATTGAACAGTGGGGCTGGGGAAGAGAAGCTCGGGGTGTGAAGGGGGCTCCAAGGATGCTGGGGAGGGCCCTGCAGCAGGGATAGGCCATGGGGTGATGGGTTCAGCCTGGAACAGGGAAGTTCAGGGTGGAGATGAGGAAGTTCTGCCCTGGGAGGGTGCTGAGGCGCTGGCACAGGGTGCCCAGAGAAGCTGCGGCTGCCCCATCCCTGGCAGTGCTCAGGGGCAGGCTGGATGGGGCTTGGGTGCCATGGCCTAGTGTGAGGTGCCCCTGCCCATGGCAGGGGGTTGGAACCGGATGATCTCGAGCTCCTTTCCATCCCAACCCATTCTGGCCTTCCCTTGGATGCGCAGCACCGGGCAGGACAGCGCCGATCCGAACGCGCTTCAACGCCCTGCAGTCAGAGCCTCAGCACCAAGCTCTTCCACCTCCTGCTCCCATCTCCCTGCAGGCCCACCGACGGGCAGCCAGCACTGCTGGAGCCCCTCTGCTCACGGAGAGCAGCTTGAAGTGAGAGCTCCGAGCCCCAGGCACGCGCTTGGCAGCGCCGAGCCGCTCAACCGAAGCCATCTGCACCCAGTTCAATGCCCCAGCCCATAACCAGCGAGGAATTTGGCTGCGGCCCCCTCCTGCCTCCCCCAGCACCTCGGGAGGGCAGCCCCAAACCCCGCTCCATCCTTCCAATAAGGGCTGCACCGAGCGCCCCTTGATCACAGCTCCTAATTCCACGCCACCCCTCTATGGAGGAAGCAGACTGGAGCTGAGCACCTCAAGAGCTGCTTCCGTGCCCCAAGCCCCAGCACCTGGGGGTTACCGAGTCCCATCGGTAACAGCTCCTCTCACCTCTTCTAACCCGAGCAGCACCCATGCTCGCCCCATCCTGTCCTGCTCCAGCTCACGCAGAGCCCCGAAACCCGAGTTGGCAGCACCAAAGCCAAGCCTCCCCCCGAGCACCAGGGAAGCAGCGCATCCCTTCCCGACGCCCCCCGTTGCCCTGAGCACAGCCACCCCACCGAGCCCTGGCCCCAAGCACCGCGCCGTGCGCTCACTCAGGATGATGGTGACCGTCTTGACCAGGCTGATCATGGTCTCCCTGTAGCGCGGGTGGAAGCTCGTGTGCTTGGACATCCGCGTCATCTTCCTTTTGACGTAGACGAAGATGTGCGTGTACACGACCACCATGATGAGGAAGATGACCAGGTTGGAGATGGCCCAGAAGGTCAGGTAGCTCCTGCTGTAGAGCGGGGCCATGCTGGAGCACTTCTCCAGCGCGCAGAGGCAGTGCCAGCCGTAGGAGGGGATGAGCCCCAGGAGCAGGGCCGTGACCCAGATGCAGGAGATGAGGATCGTCACCCGCTGGTTGGACATCTTGCTGTGCAGCTGCATGGTGAACACGGTCTGGTGCCTCTCCACAGCGATGGCCAGCAGGTTCACCACGGACGCCGTCAAGCTGGTGTCCAGCAGGCTCTGACGGATGAACCAGGTCTTCAGGGAGAGCTCCGCCGTCCTGGGCCCCGTGTGGAACATGAGGAACATGTAAGCGACGCCGGCAAAGAGGTCCGCGGCAGCCAGGTTGCCCAGCAGGTAGTAGATGGGGTAATGGAAGCGGCGGTTGATGATGATGGCCGTGATGACCAGCAGGTTGGTGAGGAGCACGATGACGCTCACCGTCAGGCCCAGGGCCACCACCAGCACATCCTTGGTCCTCCAGTACGTGGTCAGCTCCTTGCGGCTGTTGTTGTAGAAGAACCCCACGGTCTCATTGTAGAAGCAGTGCCTCATTGCTGCTGGCCTAGAGAGGGACGAGAGGGGCGTGAGCCTCCCAACACGGGCAGCGCTTGCTGGGCCTGCCCCAAAGCCATTCCCAACCTTGGCCAAAGGAGAGGGAAAGAACGGGGCAGGAAAGGAGCCTCCTCGGCCCCGCAAAGCAAACCGAGTGGCACGAAGTCAGCCCGCACAGCCATGGGGCTGGAGCATCAGGGAGCCCTGTGGCGCCCGGGGACCGCACAGAGCGTGGGGCGGCACCAAGCTCCAGCACCCCAAACAATCCCATGGATCCCTATCCCCCCCCCCCCAGATGTTCCTGCTCCTTTCCTAACCCAGAGCCTGGAAATCTCAAGTCAGGGCTGGCTGCAGGCCCCACTGGGAAGGGCAGACCCGGTTTGGAGCCTCCCTCCTCGCAGCACCGAGGTGCTGAGTGATGGATGACACGCTTTTTCCTTCGCCTGCTGCGTCCTGCACATGAAGGCACTGCTTCTCCCTGCCCTCTCATGAGCTCATCCATCCATCACCCTCATCTCAGAGAGGGTTTAGGGCAGACCACGCCGCCCTCTTACACAGGGAGGAAACCCAGCGTGCTCACAAGTCACTTTAAGTCACTCTCCAACCTAAAACACAGCTCAGGGGCTCCAATTGGTTCCGTGTTTGTTCTGTGAGTCCACGCTCCTCCGCTCTCCAGGCAGCGGTTCCCCGCTGCTGCGTCCTGGGATGCTTCAGCATCATGCTCTGGGGATGCAGCCCAGGACATGGGGGGGGTCTGGGCTGCAAGGGTATTGATGGGAGGGGAAGGAAAAGGAGGCAGGGGAGGACTGGAGCCGCCCCAGGGGATGGAGCCGTGAGCTAGTACCACGTAACGAGTCCATCTTCCCTCTCTTTCCAGCTCATGGGATGCTCAGGGATCGTGTGGTCCCGTGCAGCGCAGGGGTTGGAAGCGTCCCAGTGGCTTCCTCAGACACACCACGTGGTGACCTGGCTCGGAACAGGGGAAAGCGATGGGAGAAGGAGGAAGGGAGGAACGCCCAGGGTCGGGATGCTGAATCACAGGCAGGTGGATGCCACCTTCGGAGGGTGGATCCAAAACTCACACCAAAGGCTTGGCCCTTCTTATGCCAAAGAGCTTCCTCCAAGCACCGGTGAGAGCTTGAACCCCAAAGCAAAGAGGGAAGTGGCACTGACGGCAGAAAACCACTTGAACATCACACGCAGGGGAAGGAGAGAAACCCGAGTGGCACCAGTCATAGCAGCTGACCTGGCACAGTGGGGACCACAACGCAACCGGCCCATACCCAGCCCGCACGATGCTGTCCATCTCCAGCACCATTCAAGCACCACGGTGCCCATGGCTCCAGCTCTTACTCTCTCAGTCGTGTCTGAGCTGCCTCCAAGCCGGATTGAACCCGGCTAAAACAAGCTTGAACCTTGCCACTGAGCTCTGGAGACCAAGTCTCTTCTCTCACAAGCATTAAAGGCCCCCCAGCTATGAGAGACCCCCATGGGAACCTGTCTCACAGCATCATACACTGTGTTCAATGCTGCGTCTACTCGGGGGGGGGGGATTAGAGCTGTGTTAAGCCATAAAGGGGCCATGTCCTGCGTTTGCAGCACCCCAATATAGAGAAGCAGCCCCTCAGCATTCAGACGTTGCCAAGAGGCTTAAAGGCTGCTTGGGGCAAAACCCACTCGGATCCCAGGGAACAGTTTGAGGGTGGCAGCGTGGGTTACAAACCGGGTTGGGGCAACGCAATGAGTCCCGGAGGGGCTGAGAGGTTACCGGCGCCCGCGCTGGGTTCTGTGCCGCTTCACGGCCAGCAGCAGGGGCAGAGGAAGAGCGTGCCCGCAGCCGTGAGGCCGAAGGCAGGCTGGTGCCATGATGCACAAAGGAACCGGAGGACTCCATTGTTCGGGGGGCCGGCAGCCCCCCTTCTTCTTCCTCGGTACAGCCCCACTCGGGCTCCGAGCCGCAGCGGCCCCGCGGCCCCTCGCCCTTGGAGCCGAGCCTCTCCTCGCACTTCCTCAACCCCAATCCCAAACCCTGGCGCATCCAGCGGAGCTCGAGCAGGGGCCAGCCCCACGGCAGGAGCGCGGCTGCCTGCGAGCACCCGCTCCCCCCCCGTCTCCCTCCTCCCAGGCTCGCGGTGAGCTCGGAGCCGTCTTGCCCCGAGAGGGAAGGGAAGGGAAGGAGGAAAGGGGGTCCCGTCCCGTCCCGTGTCCCCCCCCCTTTCCCCCTGCTTGCGGGGGTGGCAAACGCAGACCGGGAACGCATCCAGCCCTCGGGAACGGGGCTCCCACCCCCGGCCCCCAGCCCTGTTGGATCCAGGCAAGAACAATGGCTCGATAAAGGGGCTCGAAGGCGGCCTTGCGTTCCCCCGCACGCTGATTCACACGGCCCCACCGCTCACCCCACGGCTGCTTTTCAGCCCAAGTTTGACCCCCCAAGAACGGGGTCTTACCTGAAAGCGCGACCCAACCGCCCCCGGAGCTTGGCCCTTAGCGTCGCTCTCCCCACCGCAGCAAGCCAGGGCGGCTCTCCAGCAAGGAGCTCCCCATCGCTGGAAGGGCAGAGCCGCTTCCCGAGGCGGGGATGCAGGCGGGGGAACCCAAGCGCCTCACGGGGAAGTTTCGGCCGCGCTTCCCAGCCCCATCGCAGCGCTCCCGAACGCTGGCTCCGGCGAGGCGAGTTGGCGAGAGCTCGCCCCAAGCCGCCCCCTCCTTGGGTCCTCCCCTAGGCGGGTCCGTCCAGGCGCTGTAACCCGAATCCCTGCCGCCTCCACGGGGGCTGGAGCCGCTTCCCAACCCCTCCAGTCCCGGCTGGCCCGGGTTAGCTCCGCTCCCGACCCTCCCGTCGCACCGGGGGGAGGGTTCAATCCTGCTCCAGAGCCTTTGTGCCAGCAGCGCGTCCTGGGACTGAGGGGCTCTGGACCAGTGATGGAGGAGCCGTGGCACCAGAAGGATGCTTTCGCAGTGCACCCCCATCTCTAGGGCTGCCGGCTCCAGGGGCTCCCCACATCCACGCTTGGGAGCGGGGAGAAGCTGTGAGACGCGAGGGAAACTGAGGCACGGAGCGGGGAGGGCTTTCCTGGGGTAGAAGTGCACGGAAGAGAGCTCCCGTTCCTTGGTGCATCCGAGGTGATCCTGCCTCCCAAGCAGCACACGTAAACCAAGAGCACACGCAGTGCCCCGAGCCCTTGCTGTGTGAATGATGGAGGAAGGAGCCCCGCCAGGTTGGCAGCACCCATCTACATCAAAGTCCTTCTGATTTATACCTCCTGCTCTCGCAGAGGGCCCCAGCGGTTGCCATTTGGCTCCTATTTCCTCCCCTCCCAACCCTCCTCCTCCCACCCATCTGCTCCCCAGGGAACAATGTTATCACCGGGCCCGATCCTAATCTGCTGCCAGGCAGACGCACAGAGCTTGGCAGGGCCAAATCAGGCCCTGGGAGGCAGGCAGGAGATTGCCCAAGAGCCCAGCACAAAGGGGAAAGAGATAGGGCCAAGGACACACTGACAGAGCAGGGACATTGGCCCGGGGCAGATCCTTCACCCTCCCGCATCACCCTTGTGGTTATACAGTGAGCTGAAGGCCAAAGAGAACCACGTCCAAGCTGCAGTAAATCTCTGCCCCCCACTCCCTGTTTCCCCAAGCCCCATTGGGTTCACCTGATGATACACATGGGTTTGGGCCCAGCACGCCCCTTGCAGGGTGTGCTACCCCCAGAGCCAAAGCCATTGCACCCAAACCCCTCGCAGCAGCTTTTGCAACCACATCCTAGAATGGTTTGGGTTGGAAAGGACCTTGAGGTGATGCAGTTCCAGCCCCTGCCATGGGCAGGGGTGACTCACACGGGAGCAGCTTGATCCAAGCCCCTGTGTCCAACCTGCCCTTGAGCACTGCCAGGGATGGGGCAGCCGCAGCTTCTCTGGGCACCCTGTGCCAGCGCCTCAGCACCCTCCCAGGGCAGAACTTCCTCATCTCCACCCTGAACTTCCCTGTTCCAGGCTGAACCCATCACCCCATGGCCTATCCCTGCTGCAGGGCCCTCCCCAGCATCCTTGGAGCCCCCTTCACACCCCGAGCTTCTCTTCCCCAGCCCCACTGTTCAATGCGGGAGCTGCTCCAGCCCCTGCTCATCCCCGTGGCCTCCTCTGGCCCGGCTCCAACAGCTCCACATCAGAATCCCTTCGAGGCCGACCTCAGATCTCTCCCAACAGCGTCACTTCGGGGCCGGAGCACCGGGATGCTGAGCGCAGGCGAGCCCGAGGCGAGCGGGTACCCGTTGGGTCAATCCCCCTCCACCTTCCCTCCTCACTCCATGAGGTTTCCTATCGGGAAGAGGCTCAGAGGGTGCCGTGCAGCATCGTCCCCCCCCCGGCCCAGCTCAAGCAGAGGCACGGAGTAACCGGAGCCCGATGCAGCTGCAGCTCTGCTCACATCCTGGTGCCCAGCAGAGAACTGGTAGAGAAGCAGTTCCAAAGACAACAGCGATTCCCTCCCTCCCTCCCGGCTTTCAAAGCGAGCGGGTCCGTTGAGGAGATGTTGCATCTTCCAACGAGCCTAAAGCAAATATTTCCCTTTAAGCCCCACTGACTGTTGCTGTGGAGCCCAAAGGGAGGGGGTTGAACCCTGAAACCCCTCTCTTGGAATGCCAGGAATGCTACAAACCCTCTGGAAGGAGCCGCGGCAGCATCTCCCCCCCTTCCCCAGCACATCTCTGCTGAGAGCCACTTGCTCCCGTTAACACTTCCCAAGTCCCAGGGAGGAGCACCCCACACCAGGGCAGCGGAGCTCTTAATGGGCAGATCCCATAGAAAACAGCACATACATACAGTGATATATATAATATATATATGTATATATATAACATATGTGTGTATATATACACACACAGTGGTAAGAAGGCAGGAATATGCTAACACCCACTGCTGCTGACACGGAGCCAGCTCCAAGCTGCGGCAGAGCAGCTGCTCCCAAGCCTCCAGCATCAAAGGTTGGTTACTCCTGACCAAGAGGCAGAGGCATTTCCCATCAGCTGCTCCAGGGCAACCCCAAAGAACAATCCCCGTCCCTCTTCCTCCTGCTCCAGGCTCGCTTAAGGGGAAGCATCCCCTTGCTGCAGGCTTCAGTTGGAGCGGGGAGACCACTGATGCAAAGGATCGCGTTGGATCCTGTCCCCTTCGCTGGCAGTGGATTCCCAGCCTGGGCCACCAAATGCACCCTTGGCAGAGCAAGGCTTTCCCCTTCCCGAAGTAACTACCCTGGAGATGGGCTCTGGGCTGCTCCGCTCCAGCCCTCTCCAAGGGGAGAGCAGCAGCAGGGGAGGGAAGAGGGATGCTTGCAGCGGTGTTTGCTTTGGGGCGGGGATGCTCTCGGGGCCCCCCTGCTGCTGCCCCTCCCGATTCCCATGGGGAGGAGGGCATTACCCTCCATAGGGACACCGATCCCGAAGGCAGGAGCTGCGGCTCCGAGAGGGGAGAGCTTGGCCCCGGAGGGATGGAGCCGCAAGGAGGTTAAGGCCAAGGGGGGATGCTGGTTGTGAAGCAAGCCTCTCCTTCAGCATTCCAGCACTTGACACCCTCATCGAGGCAACAATCCCGGGTGGGAATTCCTCCGTGCAGGGCCAAGCACCAGCCCTTCCCTAAGGGAGCTCCCCAAACCCTCCCTCCGCCAGAGCCAGGATCCTCTTTGTCCCTTGCACATCACTGAGCATGGGAGAGCCCATTTCAGTAGCTCCGGGCCCCAGGCTGGCCCACAGCATCCCAGGTTCCCAGGACAAACAGAGCTGCCTTTCCTTTGGGTTAATTCTGATCATTTGGGGTCAGGTTTTCACCCAAACTCGGAGCTTTTAGGCCCGTTTCTAGCTGGGAAACCCTTCCTTCTGACGCTTGCTTCCACGCAAAGCAGCGGGAAAGCTTTTGCTGCTGTTAAGACGGAGCCCAACACGCTCATGTCTGACACAGCTCTCTACCGAGAACCACAGCTCCTGATCCCTCCCCAAAGCGCCCATCCCCAGGGCCCTGCCTGCCAAGTATCCCGAAGGCGCTGGCTCAGCAGAGCCGGAATTACAGCTCCCCACATCCTTGGTCCAAGGCAATGATAGAGGAGAGCAGCCAGGGCCCGGAGAGGATCCCGACCACAGGCTGCAGGGAGGGGGAGCCACGCAGGGTGCATTGAGGCCACACTCCCCTTTGCCCGTGCTTTAGGGTGCCCCGACGTGCACAGCACCTATGGGTGTGCCTGCACCGCCATCCAAAGGGGCTGAAGCCCTCAGCAACCTCAGCCAAGCTCCACCCCAAAAGGGTTTCCTGACTCCTGGATCAGGAATCCGGACGCTGCTTTCCCCACCTCTCCCTATGATCCGGGTACCGCTACCCCGGGCATCCACGGGGGATGCTGGAGAAGGAGCAGCCAAAAGCTACAGCACCATGGGCTCCCCCGCTGATTCCCTACTGGAAAACCCCTTTCAAAGACAAGGAGGCAACAAGAAACCCATCTTCCTTTGTGCACCAGCCACGCTGGGGTCCAAGCTATCAATAGAAACCACTGCCTACACAGCCACTCCTGCTGCTAACCCCCCCCCCCCACCACCACCAGAGCAACCGAACAGCTTAAAAGCACAAACCCAAGCGGATTTGGTACCTCCTGGTGACTGCTGGAAGAGCGAGGCCCAACTGAAGGGCGTCCTTCGGTGACAGCTAACGGAGCGAGCAAGGACCCTGCACAAGGGTAACGCTGCCCTGCTCATGCTTGAGGAATGAAACCTCCCACCTAAATACAAGCAGCTGAGGGTTTAGAAGCGGTTGCTCACATCGCCCCCTTCCCAAGGCAGGGAAAGGCTTTTCCTACCTGCTCGCATCAACAGCATCTCCCTATCTCCGTGCACACAAGCACCCAACGCGCTCAAGGGGTGGGTGCTGAGCGGAGGCCATGAGATGGGGCCCTGCTGTAAGCCCCCAGCCCAGCGTTGCCTCTCAAAGCAGGCAGCAGACGACCCGCAAAGGGGCCCGCATCTCGAAACCAGCTCCTTGGGATGCTGCTGAGCACTTGGAGGGGCTTTGACAAAGGCTCCACCTCCCTTGGAGAGGCACGGAACGCTTCTTACCTTGAGGGATGGAGCCATAAACGCTCCCAGGGAAAGGCTGCACCTGGGAAGGCAGCATTAAACCCCGCTGAACGCCCGTGCTCCCCCCTCAAAGCCAAGCAATCACTCATCCCCACCTTGGTGCTCCAGGGATGCTGATGAAGTGCTAACGGCTCAATAGGAAACAGCTGCGAGCGAAGCCTCCTTCGGGCTCTTCCCCTGCTCTCCCTTTGTTAGAGCCTTGCAGGGGAGCCTCTTGGTCCTTACCTAAAGCCATCGGGCTCTTGCAGGGCCCAACAGATGGGGCTGGGAGCACATGGAGGGGCTGAGCTGAGCTCCTTGCCTTGTGCCCTCACCCCACGTTGCCTCTATGGGAAGTAAAGGCTTGGAATCAGGAACTGGTTGGTTGGCTGCTAAGAGGGCTCACGAGAGGGTTGCTGTGGCTTCATGCATCAGTTCCATAGCCTGCAAGCAGCCTGTGGGGTGCAGCTCCCACTTAGGGGTCAGCCAGGCCCCTCCATGGGGTGCTGCTGTGGAAAGAAGAGCCTGGGGAGGCTTCTTGAGGGAGGAAATGAGGTTGTTCCTTGGTGGTTACTGCCTGTCCCTTGCTGTATCTAAATACAGCTGAGCCCTTTGAAGGGAAGAGGAATTGATGCTTCTTGCCCTGCCAAGTGGCTGCTTCTTGAGGTCCAAACCACATCAGCTGCGGCTGGGACCCAGCAAACCCTGGCTCTGAGCAGGAGGAGGGATGCTTTGGAGCCTGCATCCCAGTTTTCCATCTGTAACTGGGACCTGACAGCCTGGAAGTGATGCTTCGGAGCCTGCATCCCAGTTTTCCCTCTGTAACTGGAACCTGACAGCCTGGAAGTGATGCTTCGGAGCCTGCATCCCAGTTTTCCCTCTGTAACTGGGACCTGACAGCCTGGAAGTGATGCTTCGGAGCCTGCATCCCAGTTTTCCCTCTGTAACTGGGACCTGACAGCCTGGAAGTGATGCTTTGGAGCCTGCATCCCATTTTCCCTCTGTAACTGGGACCTGACAGCCTGGAAGTGATGCTTTGGAGCCTGCATCCCAGTTTTCCCTCTGTAACTGGGACCTGACAGCCTGGAAGTGATGCTTTGGAGCCTGCATCCCAGTTTTCCCTCTGTAACTGGGACCTGACAGCCTGGAAGTGATGCTTTGGAGCCTGCATCCCAGTTTTCCCTCTGTAACTGGGACCTGTCAGTGATGCTTTGGCAGCTCCTACCCTTACCAGATGACCAGGAAAGCAGCAGTAGGAAGGAGTTAGAAGGTAAGACCATGTCTTGTCTCTAGTGATGGTCCTGTATGTGATGGGTTGATGGAAGGGGGTGGCAGGAATTGCCCTCCCCAAGCCCTCATCCTTCTCCTGGTTAGGAGGAATCTCCCATTGAGGGTGCAGCAGGAGAAGGAAATAAAGGGCTCGTTTTGCAGGGGTTTTATCCTACCCGTGCTGGTTCCTCAAGCTCTGAATTCCTGTGGGCAGGAGCCACCTTTGTGTTACAGAGACCCGAGAGCGCTGGGTGCTGCTCAAACACTCCGGTGAGCGTTTGCTCAAGGCTTCCCTATTCATAGGGAACAAAGAGAGGCTGAGCTTATAATAACCCCCCCCAGCGGTTTATTATAGGAGCTCTCCAGTAGAAGTTGCTCTTCAGGTATCCCAAGCTCTACATGAACAAACAGGCGTTGCTCCGGAGCCCCAGGTGTAACACATAGGAAGAGCAGAGCCTCGGCATTTGCTTTCCAGCGTTGTTAAGAAGCAAACCCACATGAGATGGCTCTGCAGGCCCCGGGCAAGGCTTGGCTGGGCAGCAGAGCCGGCTCTGAGGAGGCCAAAAGGAGCTTTGGGGTGACCCAGGTGCAGGTGGGACCTAAATCACAGCAACCTTGTCTTAGACCCCCCCAATCCGCCGGAGGTTCAGGGCTTTGCTGCCTTTACAGGGGGCGACGGAGGCAATTGGGCTTTGGAAGGAGTTGGGGTGAGCCGCTGGAGAAATGGGCTCTGCTTCAGAGCCTCTGCCCTTTGCAGAGTGGCTTTGTGCTGAGCAGCAAGGGGAAGCCCCGGCGATGGAAGGGGAAGGATGCGGAGCACGGGAGCTTCGCCCATCACCCTCTCCTATTACACCCAAGAAGTGGGTTACCCTCCCCCGGAGGTGTGAAATCAAAGCTCAGGGCTCGTCGCAGCAGCCAAAACCTGACCGCCTGCGGATGTTTGCTGCCCAATGGCCTCCCTTTGCGCTGCCACCCTCCAAGCCAGGCCCCCGGCATCGCCTCCCGTTACCCCGGCATCCCTCGGGGTTTCCCTATAGGTACGTGCCTGGGATGAGGTCCTCCCCTCCCGCAGCACACCCCGTGCCCTCCGGGGCTGCGGCAGCGGCTCCGCCGTGGGGCTCGGACACAACCCTGCCTCTTCCCCGCAGCACCTCAAGGCGCCGGAGCTGCTGCCTGCCCCCGGTGCCGTGCCTGAGCGTGCGGGGCTCGGCCGAGCCCTCCCTGCTCCGCCTGCCCTCCTCCCTCGTCACGGCGCTGCTGTGGGGAGAGCTGCCCTCTGCCCCCCAGCCCATGGCCGCGCCGGGACTCGTCCAGGGGATGAGTGGTGCCGCCTTTGCCGGCGTGCCGGGGGCCTTCAGCGGCCGCCGGTGGAAGCCGGGGCTGGAATCGCTCTCGGTCCTCTCGTGCTCGGAGTCTTCCAGCGCGGAGCCAGCGCTTGTGGGCACCCCTGAGCGAAGGAGGAGGCAGCGGTGAGATGGGGTCCTACAGCAGCCCGGGGCCACCCGGGTCCCTGTGTTAACAGCGTCAACAGCTGCCTAAAGTGATCCCCCCTTTACCCAAGTGATACCTAAAGTGATCCCCCCTTTACCTAAGTGATACCTAAAGTGATCCCCCCTTTACCCAAGTGATACCTAAAGTGATCCCCACTTTACCTGACACCTAAAGTGATTCCCCCTTTACCTTAGTGATACCTAAAGTGATCCCCCCTTTACCCAAGTGATACCTAAAGTGATCCCCACTTTACCTGACACCTAAAGTGATTCCCCCTTTACCTAAGTGGTACCTAAAGTGATCCCCCCTTTACCCAAGTGATACCTAAAGTGACCCCCCCTTTACCCAAGGCATCCAGGCTTATTCGACCTCGGTCTCCCTCCGGAGTCAGCTCCTGGATGGCTCCCCTGGAAGATGCGTTCCCAGCCCCAGGATCCACGTCTATCCCCGTGTGCGGGCAGGAGGAATCCTGTTGGAAGAGGGCAGGAAGCGTTTCTATGGGATCTGAGGTGGAGATAACGCCAGCTCCCACTTCCCCCCCCCCTGCGCTGGTAGAGCCAAGTGGATGGAGGGCAGTGCTTGAGCTGAAAGCGCCTTGGTTTGGCTTGGATCGGCTGTAAGGCTTGGGAATAGGGATGGAGCTTGCAGAAGGGCACAGGGCAGAGCCATGGGGGAGAAACCCAGCTCCAGCCTCCATGTGCTGCCCTAAAGCTCATCCCAGCGAGCAGCAGGGCGCTGAGATGGGTCCCCACGTCCCACAGGATGCCCAAGCAGCCCGAAAAGGGGGAGCATCCGAAACCAAAGCCCTTCACTGGAGCTCAGGAAGTCGGGTTCAATGCAATGGGAGAGCGTGGATGGGGCTGGTGTGGACCCACTGTGAGCCTGCACAAGGGGGAAGCCGCGTTCAATGCAATGGGAGAGCGTGGATGGGGCTGGTGTGGGACCCACTGTGAGCCTGCACAAGGATCTGGGCATCTTGGTTACATCAATGGCAAAACCAAAGTGCCCTTAGGAGGAGCTCCCCTTTCTGACAGCACCTTCAAGTAGGTGCAAATGGCTTTGAAAACAGCCAAAGGCGAGGGCTGTGTGTGTCCCAAAGCGCTTTCCATGGAGCAGCCTCGCTGCCCACAGGAAGGGAATGGTGTGAGTGTGAGTTTACTGCAGCTCTCAGCATCCTTGCTCCGGTTTGTGCTTCCTCAGGGAGCCGGGCCTGGAAAGGAAGCAGCAAAGCAGCATCCCTGCCCATCAGCCGTGGCCAGGGTCGCTGCAGGCAGAGGCTTGCGCAGCAGCACCCGCAGCTCCAAAGCAGGAGGCAGGGAATCCCCCAGTTGCAGCTCTCGCTCCCTTTTCCTTAACTTTAGCAAAGGGATTTCCCCTTTCCTGCCCACCAAAAGGAGCGTGGAAAGGAGGAAACCCAGCGCAGGGATGCCGTGCCCGTTGCTGGCTTCAAAGCGCAGGGAAATAGCTTGGGAGGAAAGAGCTGTGAAGCTCGGGATGCTCGATGGAAAACCAGGCTGTGTGGCCGCCGCTTAGGGATGCGGCAGGGCCCTGTGGGGTCGTCCTATGGGATCTGCTGGGTCTTGGGGGCACAAAGCTGCTCCCAAAGTTACGGAGCAGGGAGAGCCAGCAGCTTAGTATGGAACCCCCATTGCTCTCCAGAGCAAAACCACCCTTCAGAGCGGTCCCAGAAGGTGCTGGTCTCCCACCGCATCCGCTGCTTCCCCTTGGAATAACCCTCGGGTAAGGAAGCAGGGCTGCTGGGTGTGAAGGAAGCTCTCTTTAACCACAGATCCCCCTCCCTGCCTCTGGAGCAGGGGCAGCCTGGGAGCTCTACCTCTACCCTTGGGCTCCGGGTCGGGTTTGGGCTCCGGGGTCCTTCACCCTCCTCTTCCAACGCGGCGCGGTCCCATGGCGAGGCCGGGGGCAGCTCCTCCGGCCCGAACACCCGCTCGTAGTTCTCAATGAGGAACTCCACCAGCTGAGCTTGGTACCCGGAGTCGAGCAGGCAGGACACGGAGGCGTCGCTCCGCGCGCCCGCCCGCACCAGGGTGGGCCCAAACACTATGCCCAGGTTGCTCGGGGACATCTTGTTCTCCTTGTGGTTCTCTGCCACCCTAGGAAGGGAAGCGGGAGCGTTAGGGGCTCCCCACCCGAACGCACTCGGCAGCCGTGGGGTGCCCCACACCCCCGCTTCCTCGGAGAGGGAAAGCAGGGAGAACCCTGGAGCTGGATGGTGCGGCCCTACCGGGAGTGGGCGATGCTCGGGAGCTGTGGTCAGAGGTGGGTGAAAGAGAGCTTGGGTCATCTTGGTCCTTGACCTCCTGCTCTGCACTTGATGAAGTGTTAGCGCCAAGGACCTCGTGGTCCTTCTTGGTCATTAACTTGATGAAGTGTTAGCACCAAGGACCTGCTGGTCCTTCTTGACCATTAACTTGATGAAGTGTTAGCACCAAGGACCTGCTGGTCCTTCTTGACCATTAACTTGATGAAGTGTTAGCACCAAGGACCTGCTGGTCCTTCTTGGTCATTAAGGCTGCTCTCCACTTGATGAAGTGTTAGCGCCAAGGACCCTGTGGTCCTTCTTGGCCATTAACTTGATGAAGCGTTAGCACCCTGTTCTCCACTTGATGAAGTGTTAGCACCAAGGACCTGCTGGTCCTTCTTGACCATTAACTTGATGAAGTGTTAGCACCAAGGACCTGCTGGTCCTTCTTGGCCATTAACTTGATGAAGTGTTAGCACCAAGGACCTGCTGGTCCTTCTTGGTCATTAAGGCTGCTCTGCACTCAATGAAGTGTTAGCACCCTGTTCTCCACTTGATGAAGTGTTAGCACCAAGGACCTCGTGGTCCTTCTTGGTCATTAAGGCTGCTCTGCACTCAATGAAGCATTAGCACCCTGTTCTCCACTTGATGAAGTGTTAGCACCAAGGATCTGCTGGTCCTTCTTGGTCATTAACTTGATGAAGTGTTAGCACCAAGGACCTCGTGGTCCTTCTTGGTCATTAACTTGATGAAGTGTTAGCACCAAGGACCTGCTGGTCCTTCTTGGTCATTAAGGCTGCTCTGCACTCAATGAAGTGTTAGCACCCTGTTCTCCACTTGATGAAGTGTTAGCACCAAGGACCTCGTGGTCCTTCTTGGTCATTAAGGCTGCTCTGCACTCAATGAAGCATTAGCACCCTGTTCTCCACTTGATGAAGTGTTAGCACCAAGGATCTGCTGGTCCTTCTTGGTCATTAACTTGATGAAGTGTTAGCACCAAGGACCTCGTGGTCCTTCTTGGTCATTAAGGCTGCTCTGCACTCAATGAAGTATTAGCACCCTGTTCTCCACTTGACGAAGTGTTAGCACCAAGGACCCTGTGGTCCTTCTTGGCCATTAACTTGATGAAGTGTTAGCACCCTGTTGTCCACTTGATGAAGTGTTAGCACCAAGGACCTTGTGGTCCTTCTTGGTCATTAACTTGATGAAGTGTTAGCACCAAGGACCTCGTGGTCCTTCTTGGTCATTAAGGCTGCTCTGCACTCAATGAAGCATTAGCACCCTGTTCTCCACTTGATGAAGTGTTAGCACCAAGGACCTGCTGGTCCTTCTTGGCCATTAAGATGGTCCTTTCCATGCCCTAATGTTTTACCCTCCTCAACAGCCTGTTGGCTCTCGAGGCCAAGGAACCCCAAACTCTCTTCCCATACACGAGTGGTGCTGAGCTCCCCGCTCCCCTGGCAGGGATCCCCTGTGGTCGGTCCTGATGCTGAGCAGCGCGCCCACCACCTCCTCACCTGTACAAGTGGGCCATGAGGTGCCGCAGGGTGTTGTAGTTACTGCCGGGCAGTTTGCTCAGCACCTCCTTCATGCTCCGGATGGGCTCGGAAGGGCAGGCTGCCCAATCCAGCCTTTCCTCCGTGGGTTTCTGAAGCTCTTTGGCCAACGTCATGAGCTCGTCGTAGAGCTGGGACAGCAGCACCGGGCCCGAAAGCTGCGGGGAGAGGGGAGGGAAGCAGCGCGTTACCCGCGCCGAGGGCTGTGGGTGGCGGGGCCCGAGCTTTGGGCTACCCACCTCCTTCAGGAAATGCTTCAGGACCCCGGTGATGTCGTGGGGGGAGTGCTCGGAGAGCTCCACCAGCCCCCGTCCGCTCTCGAACGCCTGGCACAGCTTCTCCACGCGGGCTTTGGATCCGCTGACGCGGTAAATGCCCTGCGCGGTCCGGGTCAGGGGGTTGGGATGCAGAGGAGACCAAAGCAAGGGGGGGGGGGGGTAGGATAACGGCGTCCTCACCTGCACGCCCAGGGCCCGGGCTTCGATCTCCGAGGTGCATTTGACCACGAGGAAAGGGACCTCCTCGGGGTAATCGCGAGGGACCTGCGCGAAGTCCACCCCGAACAGAGGCACCCGGCTGGGGAGCTTCTTGTGGCCGCAGGTGATGAGCAGGCTCTCGAGGCACTTCTTGTGGCAGGCCAGGCAGCACTGAGAGGGCAGAACCCCCCCAGCAAGGTTATGGGGCCGGGGGGGGGGGGCTCCAGCAGTGCCTGAACTTGAAGGGCATCTCCTGGCCCTTCAAGCATCAAAGCCCCACGGACCCCAAGAGGGTTCCAGGCTGATGCTCTGGATGGGAGGGGAGGCACAAGAACGCGGCAGAGGGGCCCCCATAGGTGGTCACCTCGGGCTCCATCATAGTGGGGTCTTCCAGCCCTCACCTCCTCGCACTCGAAGCCACTGACCATGAAGGTGTCGCAGTCCCTGCACTTGGATGGACCCCGCAGCTTGCGGAGCCGGTGGGTCTGGGCCGCGCTGGAGAGGGGGATGCTCCTCGCCTGCGGCTGGGATGCGCTGGTTTCTATGGAGACAGCATGGAGAGGGACCGATCCCTGCGCAGAGGTTCCGCCTCCGGAGCCGCATCGGGATGGGCCTCACCGTTTTCCAAGGGATCCCTCTCTTCCAAGTCATCCGAGGAGGACACGGCGCCGGTGGACGGCGCCTTCAGCAGCTTCCTGGTAGAGGTCCCTTAAGGAGACAGCAAACCGGGGCTGTTCTCCCCCTCACGGCGCACAACGAGGCTCGGCGGAGAGCCGATGCCCTCCGGCTTTGGGGCAGGGTTTCCACGGCTCTCACCTGGGCTGGAACTGGGAGAGTCCAAGGAGCGGGATTCCCAGCTGCCCCCGAGGCTTTCGGGGTCGCTGCAGAGGGCCCTGCTCGTAGCTGCAAAGGGGGAGCCTTGGGATCCTTGAGCGGGGGCTCGAGTCCCAGCCAAGCTCCCAGGAACACCCATAAACATCCTTGGATGCTGCCCCGAAGAATGTGAGAACCCTCCCGGCTCTTTGCTGATCGGAAGCGCAGCGAGGAGCGGTGACGGGTTCATACTCAAGCAGGGAAGCTCAGGATGGAGATAAGGAGTTCTGCCCTGTGAGGGTGCTGGGACACTGCAATGGCTCCAAAGGAAAAGGTTGGGATGCTCCATCCCTGGTTCAAGGCCAGGTTGGACAAAGCCTTGGGTACCGTGGTCTAGTGTGGAGCATCCCTGCCCACGGCAGGGGGTCGGAACTGGATGAGCTTCGGGCCCTTCCCAACCCAACCCAACCCATCCCATGGCTGGAGAGCAAGTTGGGGCATCCCCGTTAGCATGAACCTACCCTGCTCGTCGTGCCGGGATGCATCCTCCGGCGTGCTCCCATCCTTCCCAGCGGAGGAAGGTCCTGGGCACTGCACTGCCATCTTCTTCTTGCCGATGGGAGGGGACCTGGGAAGCGGTTGCAGACGATGTCGCGCCGTGGAATTCTGCCATTCCAGCTGGGATTTCAGCTTCGCTTTCTACCTTTGGCCTCCCAGAGGCAGCGGCTCGAATTCGAACACCTCCATCGGGATGTCTTTCTTCTGCAGAGCCTGGATGAACTCCAGGTACTTCTGGCCTGCTTTGTATGGCTTGCACACCTCGGCCAGGTACTGGTACCTCACTGGGATCTGCTCTGACTGAGCCAGCCGCTGCTTGAACATCCTTAGAGTGACCTTAGGGGTGGAAAGAAACCCCAAAGCCCCTTTTAATAGTCCAAGTCCAGGTGCTCTTCCCTCCCTTGAACCTCACTCATTCACCAGCCTTTAGGTTGTCACCACCCAAACTCGGTCACCACCACTTGTGCAGATGGGAACGACTTCTCATCCCCACCCACGCTTTTCCTATGTGGAAACCTGCATCCCGGGAGCACTCCCAACTGCAACCATCGCTGGATAGCTGAGACTACCCAGAGCATCGCCCTGCTTCCAAGCGCTTTGGAACGGTGGCGTCATGAAGAGCAGCTTCCCCGGGACGGAGCCCCCCACGTACCCACGTCAGCACCTCATCCCCTTGGAAAACCAGCTTCCGGATGTGGGAGACGATCCGCGCCCGCACCCTCTCCAGTTCTTGCCTCCGGATGTTGGCCTCGGTGATGCTCGCCTTGTACGAAGCCTCTGCTTCCTGAACCTGCGTGCCACCGGGAATGGAAGAGGAAGAGGAAGGAAGACCCTGGCATGGGTGGGAAGGGGCCGCCGCGCAGGGGATGCTCGAGCGGGCGCGCTCACCTTGGCCTGAGCCTCCTCGCAGGAGCGGCGCCGCTTCTCCAGGTGCCTGCTGCCGGCGCCGGCCGTGCCCTGCGGGTGCTGGTGCTCGTCCTCGGCTCTGGCGCTCAGCAGCTTCGCTTTGCCCAGCTCCTCGCGGCGCTGGCAGTACTGCAGGCGGGCCTTGCGCAGCGAGCCCAGGGCTTCGCTCTCCGGGACGCAACGGGAACGGCTTTAGGATGCTGGGGAGCGCCGGGACGGGAAGCGCCTGCCTCCCGCTTGGGATGGATGCTGCCGTTCCCATGGACACCCGTGTTCTGCGCCCCCCCCGCCTCCCAGGGCTCCCCACCTGGGTGCCCTCCGAGCGCAGCCCCAGCAGCCCTGGGTCACCTCCCACGGGCTAAAGCCAAGCTGCATCCGTGCTCTGCGGGTACCAGGAGGGGATGGGATGCGGGAGGATGGCACGGGAATGCCACCAGCATCCCTCCTCCCCCCTCCTTGTACTCTTCAATTATCAACAGCTGGATGCATATCCCATTATGCAGTTACTGCTTGGCCGTGTCAGTGGGGGGGGCCCTGGCTGGCATCACGTCAGGCCCATCTCTTGGCCTCTTACCATCCTCTTTTGCTCCTTTGTCCACTGGTCCTTGAATTCTTTCCTCCATTTCTCTATCTCGTTCTTCTTGGCTGACAGAGGCTGCAGGGGAAGAACGGGGAGGGTGGGAAGAGGTCCCCATGGGGCAGGAAAAGGCGTGCCGTTAGGAAACAGCCCTTGTGAGCTGCCTCCTTCTCCCTTCAAATCAGGGTGGTCCATCCCCTTCTTTCCTTATCCCCTCCATGGCCTCAGACCGGGACAAAGCCCTTCCTCACGTCTCTGGGATGCTCCCATGGACTCTTCCAGCAGTCCTCCCTAAATACAGCACCTGGTAGAATTCCTTCTGCTGGAGCAGCCCTGCCGCCTCGGCCGCCGCATTCCCAACCTTGATGTCGTGTTCCAGGACCATTTGATAGAGCTCCCAGAGGGGCATCTCGTGCTGCGGAAAGCCAAAAAGCACCTTGGGGCCGGCGGAGGAGCAGCCAGCGGAAGGAGAAAGGATTATTCCCATGCTGAGGAATGGGCTCGGAGGCGTGGGTCCTGGAGGGCTGCAGCAGGGAGCACGTTTGCTCTGCTCCTCCTTCTCCAACGGGAACCCACCCGTGAAGCAGGAACACAGCGACAGGCCCCGGGGCGATGGGTTGGAAGTGGATGATCCTAAGGGCCTTCCCAGCCCCATCCCATCCGTCCCACGAGGAGCCGTACCTGCTGGGAGACGGCGTTTTGTCCTGCCTCTGCGACCTTCACCATCCCTTTGGCAAACTCTGTCTCTGTAAAGGGCCAGAGCGGATCAGGCACCGGAGGTGCCTTTGGCAAAGCGGGATCATTCCTGGAAGCACAAACGCTGCCTCCTCGTCCTCCTGATCCGAAGCAGCCCGAGGGGTCGGTGCTGGGCCCGCTTCTCCCTATGCTTTGCTTGCAACGGGATGCTCTCGGCTGTGGTCTTTTACCCAGCACCTCCTGAAAGCTCTTTTCCCCCCCCATAAGCAGGACCCGTGATGGACCCACCGTAAGCCAGGCGCTTCTCCATCCAGCTCAGCAGCTCCTTGACGTATTTGCACCACAGCTTGGCGTAGCGGAGCGCCGCCTCGATGCCGCCCTCGCATCTCAGCAGCATCTCGTCTGCCTCCCGAGCTGCAGAGCGAGAGAGGCAGGCTCAGGAGGGCCCAGGGCTGCGTGAGTCCTTCAGGGCCTTTCCAACCCATCCCGAGCCATGGAATCTGGGGGGAAGCAGCGTAGAAACTGGGGTCTTTCCTCTCAGGAACCCCCAAGTCCCTGTTGCGTTTCGGGATGCCAGCGACAAGAACCAATGAGAATCCTCCAAAGTGCTCCGGAGCATCCCAGCTTTCCCTGGGGACATCTTCCCTGTGCTTAAAACCACCACAGGTTTGGGAATCGATGTCTTGGGGGTTAGGAGCGAAGAGTGGGTGGGAAGCTCCAGGACTGGTGGCAGTGGGGACACCGGCATCATCCACCGGGTGGGGAGCCAAGAGCTTAACGTCCCCTCTTTGGGTTTCAGCTGGCGCTGTTACCTGTCAGCTCTGGCCTCTCTGGGCTGGTTTTGCTCTGGCAGAAGCTTCCACTCAACTGTGGAGGGGAAAAGAGGCAGGGATTGACCAGGAAAACGGGAGAAGAGCGCAGGGTTTGGGGATGTGGGGGGTTTCTTCCATCATACGGGTCTTTTCCTACCGGAATGAGCTCGGTGGCCGCGCTTGGGGCTGGGCTGTCGGTGCTGCCGGTGTCACCCGTGAACAGATCCACTGCCCTGGAGCAGGGGGAGAGGAAAGGAGGCACCGAGCTCCAGTGGGGTTCCAAAGAGCCAGGGAAGTGGCCGAGCCCCCCCTCAACTTCCTCCTCTACGTACGCGTTCCCAATGGAGATCTCGATGGCATCCAGGCCGCGGAATATCTCGCTGTACCGCTGCCGGCCCTCGGGCATCCTCTCGTGAGGGCTGAGACCTGGAGGTGGGGCAGAGCATCCCATGGGGACACCCGAGCCCCCTGGGGTGAGCGGGGGGGGGTGGAGGTGCAGGGGAGCAGGGCTGAGCCCTCTGCAGACACACAGGGAACCACAGAATCCATGCGTCTCAGACCGGTTTGGCTTAGAAGAGACCTGAAGAGCATCCTTTAGGGTTAGGGGGAGATGACCTTAAGGTGCTTTCCAGCCCAAACCATGCCTTGATCCAGCTCCAACCCTCTGCCATGGACAGGGGCACCTTCCACTAGAGCAGCTTGCTCCAAGCCCCTGTGTCCAACCTGGCCTTGAACAGGGATGGGGCATCCAAACCTTCTCCATTCAACCCATCCCAGTGTCCCACTGCCCTCATAGGGAAAACTGCCTAAGATCCCATCTCCACCTCCGCCCTGGCAGGTTAAAGCCATTCCCCTTGTCCTGCCCCCTCCATCCCTCATCCCAAGCCCCTCTCCAGCTTTCCTGCAGCCCCTTCAGGCACTGGAGCTGCTCTAAGCTCTCCCCTTCAGGACCCTTCTCTTCTCCAGGCTGGACCAGCCTGGCTCCAGATCAGGGCTGCTCCAGCCCTTGCAGCACCTTTATGGGACCCTTTCTCAATACCCCCAGGCAATAACCTGCATTGCAGGAGCCTGCATCACCCCCAGGACCCCAGCAGGCCACATCCTGGACGTGCAGCCCATTCCCTGTGCTGGTCCCCACTGGCCATGGTTGCACCCGTAGCAAGCCAGAGGTGAGCACATGCATCTGATGTGGGGTTCTGGGGGCTGTAATCTCACTCATGCACTTGGCACCGAGGCCTGAGGCTCAAACTGACTTGGGGGGGAGGTAAAAACAAAGGGAAAGCATTGAAACCCGTGAAACTGGGCCCAATTGGTGAAAGCGAAAGGAAATGGGGCTGCTCTTTGTGCTTTTGGCAGCCCAGGAAACAGGATGTGGTTGAGCTACGTCTGCAGTTGCTTCGCTGACAGTCGAGTTTGGCTTGTAAAGGCTGCGAAGACAGCGCAAGGAAAGGATGGGAAGGGAGAACACGGTCCCCGTCCTCCTTTTCCTTGTAGCAGGGCTTTTGCTCCACGGAGCTCCTTGTTTGGTGCATCACAATCACACGGTGACGGCAGCCACGGCACCAGCATCACCTCCACACTGGGGAGAAGCTGGGCCACCGAAGGCCCCCTTTCCTCACAGTCAGCATTGGGCAGCGTGGGCCAGGTGCTGCGTTCCCTTTGGCATCAGGAGGGAGCTGGGAAAACTCCCCCTTTCCTTGCTTTTGCTGGGCACTGGTTTCTGTTCTGTCCACATTTAGGCTGGGCTCCCTCTTCAAAGCCTTCTGGACCCCTTACTTCAAAGGGGCCACCCTGAAGGAGCTGCAAGGAACCCCTGGGCTCCCTGTCCCACACACTGGTGGCCCAGTGATGCTAAGGGAGAGCTGCACGGTGAGCCCAGCACCTGGTGCCTGGGGATAAACCCACGCCTCGCAGCCAGGGCAGGATGTGAGGCAGCCCACAGGCAGCTTCCAAACGTCTCACCCCGTTCTTCTGCAGCCCTTGGCTCGTAAGGCAAGGGGCAACAAACCCAAACCGTAACAAACCCCAGCTGTGGTAAACCAAGCCCTGATTTAAGGTGGATCCCACCCGTTCCTGCTGCTTGGTGTCAGCTTTAAGGTCTCTGGGTCGCCACCAGCGACGGGAAGAGCTGACTCAACCTGAGCGGCGCTGGCCGTGAGCAAGGCACCAGCAGACCCGCAGAGACTGCTATAGGTAACGCTAGAAAGACGTTGAACACGAGATTTCCTGGCCTTGCTGATGCCCATAAACCGCCCTTTCAGACCCCGAGGGAAGCCCTTTAGGGTTAGGGGGCAGAGCATCCTCTGCGGCACCGGGATACGGGACCGCGGGCTCGGAGCGACTCTGCCGCGGTCCTTCAGCCGTTCCACTGTGGCTCTGCGAATGGCCCCATCACTTCCAAACCAGCTCTCTTACTGGGAAGCTGATCTGGAAGCTGACTCTTCCCTAGATTAAACCCCATCCGTGTCTCTTGAAGGCCAGCGCATCCTTAGCTGTCGGCCCCACACCTGCATCCTCTCCTGGGAAGCTCTTCCCTGCCTTTTGCCCCTGGCGCGGGGACGACAAGGAGGGTATTTGCAGCAGGAGAAGCTCTTGTGCTGCTCAGCAGAAGCATCACTTCCCCTTCAGCTCCCGAGAAATGAGGCCAGGCCCTAAAGCCCGGCTCAGTGGGGCACCATTGCCCAACCCTGGTACCTCGAGCCTGGCCCCAGCAGCGTCTTCCCCTTCTCTGCCCTCAGCCTGGCCCGTTGCAATGCAACATCTGGGTGGTTTCCAGTGGGGCAGGGCTCCCCTTCCTGCATCAAAGGCACCTCTCATCAGCGTGTGTGGAGCCCCCCTGCCCTACAGCACTGCGTAAACCCAACCGGGCTGCGTGAAATGCTCCCTTTTTAACCAAAAGAGACTTTTCCGATAGCCAAAGGGGGCTACGAGGATGCTGGAGAGGACTTGCAGCAGCAGGACAGGGGGTGACGGGTCCAGGCTGGAAGAGGGGAAGTTCAGCTTGGAGCTAAGGGAGTTCTGCCCTGTGAGGGTGCTGGGACAACTGGCACAGGGGGGTGGTGGGTGCTCCACCCCTGGCAGTGCTCAAGGCAGAGCCTTGGGCAACCGGATGATCTTAAGCTCCTTTCCAACCCCAACCTGGGGCTCTGTCAGGTACCCCTCAGTGAGACCGACGATGGGGCGATGCTCCGGCCCCCCGGCACGCCGTCCCTGCCCCTCTGAGCATCGCCCAACAGCTTTGGAGCAAACCAATGCAAGGCTTCCCCTCCATCACCCTGGTTTCTCATCGCCTCTTCCTGCCTCAGCAGCCCTGGCATTTACAGTGGGGCTCGGCCCCCAGCCGACAGGAAGCACGAGCGAGGTCGGGTGCCCTAAATAGCAGAAGGGATTAACGAGGGCATTAATGAAGCACGAAGGGGAAAGGGGAGGGGGGGAGTTTCCACTTCGTAGGGGATGCAACTGGAGCGGAAGCCGAGCGCGGCTCGGGGTGTCTGAGAGCAGGGACGGAGCACGGATGCGGTAGGGTGCGAACAGACCCAGCTTTAGAGGGTGATGTCAGTAACCCAGCCTCATCGTGAGAGGTGGCAGCTTCCAGGCCCTCAAACCCCTGCTTTTTTGGGTGAGAAAAGGGCAATTCTATTGAACTTCCGCCTGCTTATTGCTTCAACCTGCGCAAGAAGGAAGTGCTAGCGATGGAAGCGTCACAATCCATCACAGCGGATGGAAAGCAAGGAAAGGAGCCTCCGAAGAGCACCAGGAGGAGGAACTGAGGGCACTAAAAAGCCATAAACCTGAAGGAAATCTTTCATTCCAGCCCTTTTGGCTTTGCAAAAGAGCAAACTCGACCTCCGGAAGAGATGGGGTCTTGTGGCTCTTGCGCCCCACTTGGATTTGGTATCTGCGGTCACGCTCCGCAGGGGATTTGGGGTGGCATGGCACAGCCTCTTTGCTCTAAAGGCCCTCAGCTGTTATCCCTGCACGGGGCTGTGTCTGAAGGGAGCTCCGATCCAGATGGATGCTCGCCGGCTCAACGGAGCATCCTCTCTCCTGGCGAAGTGCTTGGTGAGACCCAGATTGCAGGGCAGCAAAACAGACTTCGATATAAGGTTCTGTACAAGCATCTTTAGAATCTGGGGGTGATCATGAGCCACAGCAGCTCTCTGTTTGGCTGATGCCTTCTCAACCCAGGACAAAGGACAAGACACCAAGGGCTCTGGCACGAGGGGCTCCTACTCGGTGGTACCGAGACCTCTAGGATGCTTCACTGGGGGTCACCCCCACTCAAACTCCATCCATAGCTCGGCCTTGCACCTCTGAGCACAAGGACCTTGGCAGAAGGACTGGAGCTGATCCTGCACCCGGAGCAGCCCGAGGTCCTCCAAGCCTCTCAAACAGGGGGGCCGCATCCTTCCCTCTAACATAAGCCAGCACCCAGGCCGAACCCATGACAGAAACCCATCTTAGCCCCACAGAACCGCACAGTCCTGCCCATGGGAACCCTTCTAGAGGCACTTGGAGCTGGTTTCCAGCAGCCACATCCCCCCCCCCCCGGGGCTCCCTCTCGTTTCCCCCCGAAGCTGCCCCGACAAAGAGCGTTCAGGCCAGCACCTACCGCTTGCTTCTGGCTCCCCCATAGCCGAGCCCGCCCCAAAGCCTTGCTCAGAGCGGCCTGAAGAGGGAGGCTCCAAAGGGCCATGAGGGCTGCGTGCGAAGGGGTCCGGCTCCTTCGGGGGCCCGACGCGCTTCCGCGGCCGCGGCGAGGGCTCGGCGGGCAGCGCCGGCTCCTTCCCTCCTGCGATTTGCATAACTCGGATGTGCGGGGTGCGGAGGGGATGGGTTGGGTGCTGCGGGGGGGTTCCTGCCTTCAGAGCCCTCTCTGCTGCCTCGGAAACAGCCCCGAGCGGCCGGCCAGGCACCGAGCAGCCCCCGTGGTGCCGGCGGTACGGAAGGGAGAGCGCTCCTGGGTTAAAAGAGGGGATGGAAGGAGGGCGCTCCCCATCTCTTCGCTGGGAGGAAGGAGCTCTTTACCGTGAGGGTGCTGAGGGCCGGGGATGGGTTGAACGGGGAAGGGTCGGGTACCCGGTCCCTGGCTGGGTTTGGAGCAAGCTGCCCCATGGAAGGAGCCCCCGCCCTCGGCACCCATCACCCATGGGCAGAGGGCAGCAACCACGGCACTCGTTGGGCTCCACGGCCTTGCCCTTGGTGCTGGCGAGGAGCAGCAGGGCAGGAGCTCGGGAGGAGGGGATGGAGCGCAGCAGCTCGGCCCCTTCGGCTGCGCCGGGAGCTGGAAGAGCTTCTGAGCACCCAACCCCTTGGTCTGGGTCCTGAGTACGCAGCCCCGCGCGTGGAGTCATGGAGCATCCCTGCATGGAGCATCCCCAAGGATGCCAAGTCCCTCCTGAGCATCTCTATGAGGGGATTTCTCAGCACCGCTGCAGCGCATCCATCGGGAGGCTTTCCTTGCCCATGAGAGGGTTGGGGCTGGTTTTCCTGCTCCTCGCAGAGGGCAATGGGAATGTTCACTCCATAGGAGCAAAGGGGCTCCTGGGTCTGTTTTTCCTGGCTTCTTTCATTGGGAAGTGAAGAGAAGGAGCTAAAGCATTGATGCTCTTGATGATGATGGCACTTTCCTGGTGCTCGCAGGTTCCCTGCTCCCAGCTGCTCCCTGTGCCTTCCTTGGCCACACAAGAAGCAAGAAAAGGGCAACTTTGGGGTTCAAAGCAGGAAAAATATGATTCAATATGGTTAAATATTTAATACGGTTAAACCGAAACGGGGAGGGCTGCTGAAAGTCCCTGCTAAATACTACAATGCCAGACCATGGCACCCAAGGCTCTGCCCTTGGATGCTGCTGGGATGGGGCATCCACCACTTCTCCATTCAACCCATGCCAGTGTCCCAGCACCCTCCCAGGGCAGAACTTCCCTATCTCCAACCTGAACGTCCCTATTTCAGCCTGACCCCATCACCCCTTGGCCTATCCCTGATGCAGGTCCCTCCCCAGCACCCTTGCAACCCCCGTCAGGTACGGTTCCTCTCGTGCCCATCAGCCCGCAGCCCCCCTCCTCCAGCAGCTCTGTCACCTGAAAGCACTTTTGGGGCTTTCTTTGTGCCTTTGTGCCCAGCATCCCTGCATGGAGCATCCCCACATGGAGCATCCCTGCATGGAGCATCCCTACATGGAGCATCCCTGCATGGAGCATCCCTGCATGGAGCATCCCCGCATGGAGCATCCCTGCATGGAGCATCCCCACATGGAGCATCCCTGCATGGAGCATCCCTACATGGAGCATCCCTGCATGGAGCATCCCCGCATGGAGCATCCCCGCATGGAGCATCCCTGCATGGAGCATCCCCACATGGAGCATCCCTGCATGGAGCATCCCCGCATGGAGCATCCCCGCATGGAGCATCCCCACATGGAGCATCCCTGCATGGAGCATCCCCACATGGAGCATCCCTGCATGGAGCATCCCTACATGGAGGCATCCCTGCATGGAGCATCCCTACATGGAGCTTCCCTGCATGGAGCATCCCTATGTGGAGCATCCCTGCATGGAGCATCCCTATGTGGAGCATCCCTGCATGGAGCATCCCCACATGGAGCATCCCTGCATGGAACATCCCTACATGGAGCATCCCTGCATGGAGCATCCCTATGTGGAGCATCCCTGCGTGGAGCATCCCTACACGGAGCATCCCTGCATGAAGCATCCCCACATGGAGCATCCCTGCATGAAGCGTCCCTACATGGAGTATCCCCACATGGAGCATCCCTGCATGGAGCAATCCCTGCATGGAGCATTCCTGCATGGAGCATCCCCAAGGATGCCAAGTCCCTCCTGAGCATCTCTATGAGGGGATATCTTCTCTGTAGGACTTGCTGGGTGAGAGCTGGGCTGGTCCCAGCCTGGAGAGGAGAAGGCTCCTTAAGGGGAGACTTTAGAGCAGCTCCAGTGCCTAAAGGGGATATAGGAAACCTGGAGAGGGGCTTGGGATGAGGGATGCAGGGACAGGACCAGGGGAATGGCTTTAACCTGCCCGAGGGGAGATGGAGATGAGCTCTTGGGCAGAAGCTCTTCCTTGGGGACACTGGGATGGGTTGAATGGAGAAGGTTTGGATGCCCCATCCCTGGCAGTGTTCAAGGCCAGCTTGGAGCAAGCTGCTCTATGGAAGGTGCAGGGGGGTGGAACTGGAGGAGCTTTAAGGTCCCTTCCAACCCACCCCACTCCATGCCTCCGTGAACTCCCATTTGAGCTGCCCAGGGAGTCATTCCCCAAATTCTGGTCTTTCGCAGTACTTTTCTGCTCGCTTTTTTGGTAGATAAATGGCAAAGATCTTGGGGTGAGGTTTTCCTCCCCCAGCTCCTAGGAGTGATGCAGATGTTGCTGTCCTGGAGATGCTGGGTAGGGGCATCGGCCCCTTCTTTGAGCCCCTATTCCAAGTCTTCCCCTTCCTCTTTCCTTTCCTTGCTCTTCGCCTCCACCTTCTTGTCCAGCTTGTACTTGAGGCGGCGGATGGGGTCCGTGATGCTCCTCCTGCTCCGCTTCTCCCAGTCCTCTGCCAGGAGAAAATTCCTGTCCACCAGCTCGGCGGCCTCCTGCCAGCTCCGGAAGCAAGCGGGCCCCATGCTCCGGATCTCCTCCACGGCATTCCCGACGATCACCTCCCCGCTCGGCTTCAGCACCACCACGGCTGGCACCTCGGCTACGGCGAAGCGCAGCTCCAGCTCCCTGCCAGGCAAAGGGGGAATGAGCCTCAAATGGGGAAGGGGACTGGAGTCCTGCTCCTCATCCTCCCTGCTCTTCTCCTCGCTGCTCCTCATCCTCGCTGTTCCTCATCCTCCCTGCTCCTCATCCTCCCTGCTCTTCATCCTCGCTGCTCCTCATCCTCGCTGTTCCTCATCCTCACTGCTCCTCATCCTCACTGCTCCTCATCCTCCCTGCTCTTCATCCTCGCTGCTCCTCATCCTCGCTGTTCCTCATCCTCACTGCTCCTCATCCTCACTGCTCCTCATCCTCGCTGTTCCTCATCCTCCCTGCTCTTCATCCTCGCTGCTCCTCATCCTCGCTGTTCCTCATCCTCACTGCTCCTCATCCTCACTGCTCCTCATCCTCGCTGTCCTCATCCTCACTGCTCCTCATCCTCGCTGTTCCTCATCCTCCCTGCTCTTCATCCTCGCTGCTCCTCATCCTCGCTGTTCCTCATCCTCCTGCTCCTCATCCTCCCTGCTCTTCATCCTCCTGCTCCTTCATCCTCGCTGCTCCTCATCCTCGCTGTTCCTCATCCTCCCTGCTCTTCATCCTCCCTGCTCCTCATCCTCCCTGCTCTTCATCCTCGCTGCTCCTCATCCTCCCTGTTCCTCATCCTCCCTGCTCTTCATCCTCGCTGCTCCTCATCCTCCCTGTTCCTCATCCTCCCTGCTCCTCATCCTCCCTGCTCCTCATCCTCGCTGTTCCTCATCCTCCCTGCTCCTCATCCTCTCTGCTCTTCATCCTCGCTGTTCCTCATCCTCGCTGCTCCTCATCCTCCCTGCTCCTCATCCTCGCTGTTCCTCATCCTCCCTGCTCCTCATCCTCGCTGCTCCTCATCCTCGCTGTTCCTCATCCTCGCTGCTCCTCATCCTCCCTGCTCTTCATCCTCACTGCTCCTCATCCTCGCTGTTCCTCATCCTCGCTGCTCTTCATCCTCGCTGCTCCTCATCCTCGCTGTTCCTCATCCTCACTGCTCCTCATCCTCCCTGCTCTTCATCCTCCCTGCTCCTCATCCTCCCTGCTCTTCATCCTCGCTGCTCTTCATCCTCGCTGCTCCTCATCCTCCCTGTTCCTCATTCCCTGTTCCTCATCCTCACTGTTCCTCATCCTCTCTCTTCCTCATCCTCTCTGCTCCTCATCCTCCCTGTTCCTCATCCTCCCTGTTCCTCATCCTCGCTGTTCCTCATCCTCTCTCTTCCTCATCCTCTCTCTTCCTCATCCTCTCTGCTCCTCATCCTCTCTGTTCCTCATCCTCGCTGTTCCTCATCCTCCCTGCTCCTCATCCTCTCTGTTCCTCATCCTCCCTGCTCCTCATCCTCCCTGTTCCTCATCCTCGCTGTTCCTCATCCTCGCTGCTCCTCATCCTCCCTGTTCCTCATCCTCGCTGTTCCTCATCCTCCCTGTTCCTCATCCTCCCTGCTCCTCATCCTCCCTGTTCCTCATCCTCGCTATTCCTCATCCTCCCTGTTCCTCATCCTCCCTGTTCCTCATCCTCGCTATTCCTCATCCTCCCTGTTCCTCATCCTCCCTGTTCCTCATCCTCCCTGCTCCTCATCCTCACTGCTCCTCATCCTCCCTGCTCCTCATCCTCACCATCCAATAGTATTCCCATGGGCATCCTGGCTGTGTGAGGCCTCTTTGCTGACTGTCACCCACTCGTTTGCCCACCCCAGGTAACTGGAGCCTAACGGGGAGCTCTGTGGGGCTGGGATAAGGGGAAGGAGATCTTGGCATCTATGGGACGGCTGCAGGGAGCTGATTTAAAGGAGCAGCACTTAACCACCCCCAAGGCACTTAAACGTTAACATCCTCCCGTTTGCCTTCAGGAGGAGCCAGGGATAATTCCCACTGTTCACTGCAGCTTGTCCTTGCCGCTAACAGCGTTGCAGGAAACGCTTCCATCCCGTCCATCCTCCCCGCCACGCGTCCTCCCCGCTGGAGCGCCGTAAACCGGGAATTCCAGCGAAAGCGAGAGGGAAGGGGGGGGGGGGAACGGTTTTCCTTTAGGAACAGGCTCAGCCGGAGAGCTTTGCGCTTCTTCCCACCCACAGAACAGAAGGGGAAAGGCCGGGATGGGCACGGGCTCGGCCGTACCTGCCGAAGGCATCCCCGAAGGGGAGGGCGAGCCAGCGCTCGGGCATGGCCCGCAGGAAGGCGCGGCGCTGCTCCTCCGTCTCGTCCCGGACACGTAGACGAGGCCGAGCTGCGAGGCTCGCTCCACGTGGAACTCATCGGTGAGGCGGAGGAAGAAGTCCCTGAGGAGCGGGGCGAAGCGGCGGCAGCGCGGGCACCGCGCGGAGCCGAAGTAGAGCAGCAGGACCTTGTTCTCCAGCGCCCGGTGCAGCTCCCGCTCCGTGTCCAGCTCCTCCCGTTCCCGGTTGGCCACCAGGACCTTGCCGGTGAAGAGGGAGGCCATGGTGAGCGCTCGGGGATGGAGGGGGGGGATGAGGAGGAGCTCGCTGCCGGTCCCGGTTATTAATGACCGCGGATCAGGAGCTAAAGCGGCTTAAAAGGGGAGGTCAGAGCGGGCCCGGGATGGGGGGGTCCCGTCGGGGCTGTGAGGGATCTGGTTATGGGGTCCCGCTGCAGTGGGATCAGGGGTGGGGACCGTGAGGGATCCGGTTATGGGGTCCCGGTGCAGTGGGATTGCGGGGGGGGGAGAAGTGATGGACCCGGTTATGGGGTCCCGCTGCAGTGGGATCTGGGGTGGGGACCGTGAGGGATCCGGTTATGGGGTCCCGGTGCAGTGGGATCAGGGGGGGAAGTGATGGACTCGGTTATGGGGTCCCGGTGCAGTGGGATCGGGGGAGGGGGCACCGTGACGGACCCGGTTATGGGGTCCCGGTGCAGTGGGATGGGGGGGGCACCGTGACGGACCCGGTTATGGGGTCCCGGTGCAGTGGGAAGGGGGGGGCACCGTGACGGACCCGGTTATGGGGTCCCGGTGCAGTGGGATCGGGGGGGGGGGGAAGTGATGGACCCGGTTATGGGGTCCCGGTGCAGTGGGATCGGGGGGGTGGCACCGTGATGGACCCGGTTATGGGGTTCTGGTGCAGTGGGATGGGGGGGGGCACCGTGATGGACCCGGTTATGGGGTTCTGGTGCAGTGGGATGGGGGGGGGCACCGTGATGGACCCGGTTATGGGGTCCCGGTGCAGTGGGATCGGGGGGGGGGGAAGTGATGGACCCGGTTATGGGGTCCCGCTGCAGTGGGATCTGGGGTGGGGACCGTGAGGGATCCGGTTATGGGGTCCCGGTGCAGTGGGATGGGGGGGACACCGTGATGGACCCGGTTGTGGGGTCCCGGTGCAGGGGGATCGGGGGGGGGGAGTGATGGACCCGGTTATGGGGTTCTGGTGCAGTGGGATCGAGTGGGGATGGGACCGTGATGGACCCGGTTATGGGGTTCCGGTGCAGTGGGATGAGGGAGGCACCGTGATGGACCCGGTTATGGGGTTCTGGTGCAGTGGGATCGGGGGGGTCACCGTGACGGACCCGGTTATGGGGTCCCGGTGCAGTGGGATCGGGGGGGCACCGTGACGGACCCGGTTATGGGGTCCCGGTGCAGTGGGATCGGGGGGGCACCGTGACGGACCCGGTTATGGGGTCCCGGTGCAGGGGGATGGGGGGGGGCACCGTGATGGACCCGGTTATGGGGTCCCGGTGCAGTGGGATCGGGGGGGGCACCGTGACGGACCCGGTTATGGGGTCCCGGTGCAGGGGGACCGGGGGGGGAAGTGATGGACCCGGTTATGGGGTCCCGGTGCAGTGGGATCGGGGGGGGGGCACCGTGACGGACCCGGTTGTGGGATCCCGGTGCAGTGGGATCGGGGGGGGGCACCGTGATGGACCCGGTTATGGGGTCCCGGTGCAGTGGGATCGGGGGGGGAAGTGACGGACCCGGTTATGGGGTCCCGGTGCAGGGGGATCGGGGGGGGGGGCACCGTGATGGACCCGGTTATGGGGTCCCGGTGCAGTGGGATCGGGGGGGGCACCGTGATGGACCCGGTTATGGGGTCCCGGTGCAGTGGGATCGGGGGGGCACCGTGACGGACCCGGTTATGGGGTCCCGGTGCAGTGGGATCGGGGGGGCACCGTGACGGACCCGGTTATGGGGTCCCGGTGCAGTGGGATGGGGGGGGCACCGTGACGGACCCGGTTATGGGGTCCCGGGCCGGTTCCGGACCCCCCCTCCCCATCCCCTCCGGTTCCCCCGGTCCCGTCCCCCCCCTCCGGAGGCGGAGCGGGCCTTGGTGACGCCCAAGGGGCGTTCCTTACGTCACTGCCTCTCTCCCAATCCCAATCCGGCAACCTCACTCTCCACCAATAGGATGTCGCGTTTCCTCGCTGCCCCGCCCCTCGGCCTGGAGGAGGCGGGGCTTCACCTCAGGCGGCCGCGGTCGAGGCGGGAGCGGGCGGAGGAGCCGGGGCCGGAGCCGGGTCCCGGTCCCGGTCCCGCAGCGCTGCCGCGGGCAGGATGCACCCGGCCGGGCTCTGCGCGGCCTCGCTGGGCTCCCTGGGGCTGCTGCGGTTCCTGGGCGCGCCGTGGCCGTGGAGCCTGGCGGCCCCGCTCGCGCTCTGCCTGTGCGGCGGCGGCTGGCGGCTGCTGCGGCTGCTCTGCAGGACGGCTCCGCGGGACCTCTTGTGAGTGCGGCCCCTCCGCGCCCCGGGGGGCTCCTCCCGGGGCCTCGGGGGGGGGTGGAAGGGCCTTGGGGCCGCTGCCCCCTCTGCGGGGGGCTCATCCCGTGCGGTTGGGGGGGGTTGAGGCCTCGGCGGGGATGTGCCCTTGGGGTTCCGAAGGGTTCCAAGGGGTTCCGAAGGGTTCCAAGGGATTCCAAAGGACTCCAAGGGGTTCCGAAGGGTTCCAAGGGATTCCAAAGGACTCCAAGGGGTTCCAAGGGATTCCAAAGGACTCCAAGGGGTTCCGAAGGGTTCCAAGGGGTTCCGAAGGGTTCTAAGGGATTCCAAGGGATTCCAAAGGGTTCTAAGGGATTCCAAAGGACTCCAAGGGGTTCCGAAGGGTTCCAAACGGTTCAAAGGGATTCCAAGGGATTCCAAAGGTCTCCAAGGGATTCCAAAAGATTCCAAGGGATTCTGAAGGGTTCCAAGGGATTCCAAAGGGTTCCAAGGGATTCTGAAGGGTTCCAAAGGACTCCAAGGGATTCCAGGGGATTCCGAAGGGTTCCAAGGGATTCCAAAGGGTTCCAAGGGATTCCAAAGGTCTCCAAGGGGTTCCAAGGGGTTCCAAAGGGTTCCAAGGGATTCCAAAGGGTTCCAAGGGATTCCAAAAGATTCCAAGGGATTCCAAAGGTCTCCAAGGGATTCCAAAGGTCTCCAAGGGATTCCAAAGGGTTCCAAGGGATTCCAAAGGTTTCCAAGTGATTCCAAGGGGTTCCAAGGGATTCCAAAGGTCTCCAAGGGATTCCAAAGGGTTCCAAGGGATTCCAAATGTTTCCAAGTGATTCCAAGGGGTTCCAAGGGATTCCAAAGGGTTCCAAGGGATTCCAAAGGTCTCCAAAGGTTTCCAAGGGGTTCCAAGGGATTCCAAAGGGTTCCAAGGGATTCCAAAGGTCTCCAAGGAGTTCCAAAGGGTTCCAAGGGGTTCCTGCCCTTGGCAGCTTCCCCGTTGCCTGCAGGGCTGCTTCCTCCGCCTTGCCCGGCAGGCTGGGGACGGAGCGGCCGGAAGAAAGCCCTTTGAGAGCACTGCAAAAGGCTCCTGTGTTCCCGGCTTGGCAGCGGGCAGGCTCGGCCCTTGCCAGGAGCCCGGGGCTGGAATGCCCTTCCCCCTGCAGTGGGGCTGCATCCAGCACCCCTGCATCCAGCGCCTGACCCTGGGCTCGGGGAGCTGCGGCCCTTTCAAAGGGCTGATATTAAATGACCTTTGGGGCCCTGGGGAGCTCGCCAAGGCCCTTTCCTGCACAGCACCCTCCTGACGGCATGCTGGGAAGATGCTGCCTGTGCTGGGAAGGAAACGGGAGCCCCGGCCCTGCTGCTGCCCTCGTTTGGGTGCTGAGCGGAGTCGTTCTCATTGCTGGGTTATAGCCCCTGCACCCCTGAAGGCAGGGACGCTCAGGCAGCAGCTTAGCACCCGGCTGGAGCTGCGTCGGGGTTTGGCTCGTGGCTGCTGCCTTGAAGGCTTCAAGTGGCCGTCGATTCTAGATCGTGAACTCCCAAATTCCCTGCATTGTGGAAGGAAAACCTCCACCTCCTCGGCACCGCGTCGGCTTTGGGCGTGCATTGAGCAGGGTGTCACAGCCATAAGGGAGCCCTGACTTTCGAGCAGCTTGCTGAATAACAGGGGTAACAGTAATAGGTTATGCTCTCGGTGAATAGGCAACATCTTAGATAGGAACTGTGAGGGTGGCAGTCCGACAGCCTGGCTTCCTTGCATCCCGGGCCTGCGGCAGGGAGGGAGCCCCAGGAGGATGCTCCTGCTTGCAGGGGAAAGGAGAAACCTTTGCTTTCTGGAAGCTGAGCTCCCTTGTTACCGAAGGGGCAGGATGGCTTTGGCCTTTCCGTGCTTTTGGGGCCACTGCAGATTAGCCTGGCATGAAGCACGTTTGCTTCCCATAGAGGTAAAAGGTTGCCAAGGCTTTTTCCTTTAGGGTGGCAGAATAGATGGTTGAGAGAGGTCGTTTACCCTCTTTAATGGGCTTGTTTGAGCTGGCATCAAGGTGAAGGTGGATTCCCCGGGGTTTATAGCTCCAGAACAGCTGCGGTGCCCTCTTTCTTCACCCCAACACGAACGTCTTCCTTATAGCAGCAGTGACTGGAAGTTCTGTTTTCAGGGTGACGCTTTGGCTGTCCATGGGCAAGGGGGTGACGGGCACCCTGCCCTTCCCAGCTGCTGGAAGCTGCCCTCGTTGTGCTCTGTCTTTGCTGCAGCGGCCTCTGGGTGCTGCTACGGGTCAAGTACCAGCTGCGAAAGCATCAGCGAGCGCAGAGCACCGTCCCCAAGATGTTCCAGGACGTCGTCCTCAGGCACCCCGACAAAGTGGCCCTCATTTACGAAGGCACCGGGGAGCAGTGGACCTTCAGGAGGCTGGAGGAGTACTCCAACGCCGTGGCTAACTGCTGCTCCCAGCAGGGCTTCCGCGGGGGGGACGTCATCGCCGTCTTCATGGAGAGCCGCCCCGAGTTCGTTGGCCTCTGGCTGGGGATGGCAAAGGTGGGCATCGAGGCGGCTCTCATCAACTTCAACCTGCGCCTGGATTCCCTGGTTTACTGCGTGAGGAGCTCGGGGGCCAAAGCGATCGTCTTTGGAGGGGAGCTCTCCTCAGGTGGGTCACTCAACCGCCTGCACTGCCGAGCTCTTCGCTTGGGCTGAGCTCGAGGGAGCAAAAGCCCCAAAGGCAGCTGGGGGCACGGGAAGCTTGGGACGTTGGTGCACGTCCTGGTTGCAAAAGGTAGAGGTGTTCGTAGGCTCCTGGGGTGGGGTGGGTGGAAGGGACCTTAAAGCCCACCCAGTTCCAGCCCCCTGCCACGGGCAGGGACACCTTGCACTAGAGCAGCTTGCTCCGAGCCCCTGTGTCCAACCTGGCCTTGGACAGGGATGGTTCGTCCAAACCACCTCCATTCAACCCATCCCGGTGTCCCACCACCCTCACAGGGAAGGGCTCATCTCCATCTCCCCTCTGGCAGGTTAAGGCCATTCCCCTTGTCCCTTCCTCCCGTGTCCAAAGCCCCTCTGCAGGTTTCCTGTAGCCCCCTTTATCTGTGGATCTGGGATGTGGGGCAGAAGCAGATGCTGTACACGGTATTTTTGCCACTGCCTGGAGCATTCTGTGTGTTGCAAAAGTGCCTTCCCTTGTCTTGCAGCAATATCTGAAGTGAGCGGGATGCTGGGGAAGAACATGGCCAAGTTCTGCTCTGGTGACTACAACCCAGCTCTCGTTCCTGTGGAGACCAGACATCTCGATCCTCTCCTGAGCACTGCGTCCAAGTCAGCCCCAGCTCAGATTCCAGGCAAAGGCTTAGATGGTAATGAAGGGCTTTTCATTGTCAGAGAGCTGGTCCGGGTGACAGCAGAGCAAGGAGACAGCAAGGTGCAGGGAATAAATCCACCCAGTTTGGACTCTCAGAAGAAAGGAAGGAGGGGGGAGAAAGAGGAAACAAACCCCAAATCCTGGTTCCAGGGGGCTCTGGGTTAAGTTTCTCATTCTCTGCAACTCCCAAGCTTTATGGTACCTGAAGGAGGGGGATTGGTGCCTTCCCAAAGGAAACCCTTCTGTGGCAAGGGAGCAGGGATGCGCGTGGGGTGAAGCAGGCAGCGTGCTGACAGTTCATCTCTAGCATTTAAGAGCCCCCATTGCCTTCCCCCACAATAGGGGTATGAGCATGTTTCCCATCTCGTGGGCAATGGCCATCCTTCCTGGCTTGTGGCAAGGAGGAGCCTTGGTGGGGTTGGGATTCAGGAGAGAGAAGATGCTGCGTGGCCTCCAGGCTACATTTCAGGCTTAGAGATGACTACGAGCACTGAGGCATGAGCCTCACTTTGGTCCTTCCTTTCCAGTAGCAGGAATGATGCTGCTGAAGAGGCTTTTCCTTTAGGTTATGTATTTCCATCACTGGATACCTGCCCTCCCACCAGCCCCAGGTTCAGATTTACCTTCTTGATTGATTTGGAATGAGTGTTGGACCTGGAGGAGCTGATCTAGTCCCAGGACAACTTGTGTGGAGGGATAGAGGCTGTGTCCTTGGAGCTCTGCAGACTCCTTGTACCCTTTCCTGTAGCTGCTGCTATGGACAACATGCAGGTTGTCCCTCAGGCTGCAGCTCTGTGTCTGCCACCATCTCAAAGCTGTTCCTCAGCTGCTGTGAACAAAGCCCAAACCACCAACCAGGGGCTGTGGGGATGTCTTCAGGCAGCTGAGAACACTCTGTCTGATGCCTGCTTCTGTTCTTCTAGATCGGCTCTTCTATATCTACACTTCAGGAACAACAGGAATGCCCAAAGCTGCCATTGTGGTGCACAGCAGGTGAGGGCCACAGGTTCATTTCACATCATGAACCCCATCTCAATCACTTAGAGCCATCAAATCCCAGACTGGGTTGGGCTGAAGGGAGCTTAAAGCTCCAGCTCCAACCCGCTGCCATTAGAGCAGCTTGCTCCAAGCCCCTGTGTCCAACCTGGCCTTGAACAGGGATGGGGCATCCAAACCTTCTCCATTCAACCCATCCCAGTGTCCCACCGCCCTCACAGGGAAGAGCTTGTGCCTAACATCCCATCTCCATCTCCCCCCTGGCAGGTTAAAGCCATTCCCCTTGGCCTGCCCCTCCATCCCTCATCCCAAGCCCCTCTCCAGGTTTCCTGCAGCCCCTTCAGGCACTGGAGCTGCTCTAAGGTCTCCCCCTTCAGGCTGCCCCAGCCCAGCTCTCTCAGCCTGGCTCCAGAGCAGGGATGCTCCAGCCCTCCCAGCACCTCCACGGCCTCCCCTGGCCCTGCTCCAGCAGCTCCACGTCCCTTAGCCTGTGCTCTGCTCTTGCAGGTACTACCGCATCGCTGCCTTTGGTTACTACGCCTACAAAATGCACCCGGACGATGTCCTCTACAACTGCCTCCCCCTCTACCACTCTGCAGGTAAGCAGCAGCCTCCTCCTCCTCCTCCCCTCGGGAGCAAAGGGGGTGCTAGCAACGGGCTCCTTGTGCTCCAGGGAACATCATGGGAATCGGGCAGTGCCTCATCCACGGCCTCACCGTGGTCATCAGGAAGAAGTTCTCAGCCAGCCGCTTCTGGGATGACTGCGTCAAGTACAGATGCACGGTGAGGGCCCCGCTGGCGGGGCCACGGCTTAATCCTTCCTCTCCAGAGACTTCCCTGCCCCCTGTTGGTGCCTGCACCGCGGTGCCTTCGCGTTGCCGCTGCTGCTTGAGGCGTGGGGGACTTAGGAAAGGTTTTTCCTCCATCCTGGAGTCGTTTTGGTTGGAAAAGGGCTTTAAGGTCATTGAGTCCCATCGTGAACCCCAGACTGCCAACTCCAGCACTCCACCGTGCCCACACGCCTCTTAAACCCCTCCAGGGCTGGTGACTGCACCACCGCCCTGGGCAGGCTGTTCCAGCGCTTGACAAGCCTTTGGGTGAAGGAATTGTTCCTCATATCCCACCTAAAGCTCCCTGGGCACAACTTGGGCATTTCCTCTTCTCCTGTCCCTTGTTCCTTGGGAGAAGAGGCCAATCCCCACCTTCCAGGCAGTTGCAGAGAGCAAGAAGGTCTCCCCTGAGCCTCCTTTTCTCCAGGCTAAACACCCCCAGTTCCCTTTGCTGCTCCTCACAAGGCTTGTGACCAGCCACCAACGGGCTTTAACCCCGTTCCCCGCCACGCTTTGGCCATCCAGCCATTCTTTTGCCCATCCAGGCCATGAGCAGCCAGTTTCTCCAGGGAGAACCCTGTGGGAAACGGCCTCAAGGGCTTTAGTAAAGTCCAGGCAGACTCCCTCTCTGTCAAGTTGTCAAGGCCAGCTTCTCAACCCCACGTTTGCATCCCTCCCTGCTGCAGGAAAGCACTGCCAGGGCTTATCCGCGTTGGGAAGATCTGCAGAGGAATCTCTTGGCACTTCATCTCCAGTAAACATCTATTTGTGGCTATTACCTTCTAATTTAAGCAGCTCTTTCCCCTCCCTGCTGCTTTTCCTGCCCTCCCCACCCGCAGCACTATTTAGAGCCTGTAACTGGATCTCCACCCTGCATTTTGCTGCGTCAAGCTCTTGAGTCCATGCCTGACCAGCTCGTTCCCCTCATCTTCCCAGAGCTCTTTCCATGTGTTTCCTGCAGCATGAGGCTTCTCCTGGGTCCAGATACCTTTATCCGTGCTGAAGGGATCCCTCCTGGATGGATTCCAGGGGGCAGGACCCGTTTCACCTTGGCTTATTTCTCTTGTGGCAACAAATCCCCCCCTTCTTGAACTTGCAGCCGCTCCCAGATGTCCAGGTCCCACCAGTGGCTTCGTGGGCACCTTGCTCTTGGCTCCCCTGAATCATAGAATCATAGAACAGTGTGGGTTGGAAAGGACCTTAGGATCATCCAGCTCCAACCGCCTGCCATGGGCAGGGACACCTCACTCTAAACCATGGCACCCAAGGCTTCATCCAGCCTGGCCTTGAGCACCACCAGGGATGGGGCATTCACGACTTCCTTGGGCAACCCATTCCAGTGCCTCAGCACCCTCACAGGAAAGAATTTCCTCCTTAGATCCAATCTAAACTCCCCTGTTTCAGTTTGAACCCGTTACCCCTTGTCCTGTCACTGCAGTCCCTAATGAAGAGTCCCTCCCCAGCATCCCTATGGCCCCCTTCACACACTGGAAGCTGCTCTGAGGTCTCCCCGCAGCTTCTCTTCCCCAGGCTGCACAGCCCCAACTTCCTCAGCCTGTCTCCGTACGGGAGGTAACGAAGCCTGAGCCCTGTTCTTGCCTTTGCTGCTCCAGATCATTCAGTACATCGGGGAGATCTGCAGGTACCTCCTGAACCAGCCCGTCCGCGAGGCGGAGGCCCAGCACCGCGTGCGCCTGGCCGTGGGCAACGGCCTCAGGCCCAGCATCTGGGAGGACTTCAGCAGGCGCTTCCGCATCAAGCAGATTGGAGAGTTCTACGGGGCCACCGAGTGCAACTGCAGCATTGCCAACCTGGATGGGAAGGTGAGGAGGGGGGGAAGCAGGGAACCCCGGCCTGAAGCAGGTTGGAAACGAGCTTTGAGCTCCTCCGCTCCAACCGTTGTCCAACACTGCCAAGGCCATGCCGCTGAGGGCCTTGGCTGCGTGCTTTGTGATGCTCAGGCCTGAGCACCCTCTGGGGAAGGAATTGTTGCCAGGCTCCACCTAAACCTCCCCCGGTGCAGCTCGAGGCCCCGTTTCCTCGTGTCCCATCCCTTGGGAGCAGAGCGCAGCCCCCTCCTGGCTCCATCCTCCTGTTACAGCCCAAGCTGTTCTCTTTAAGGGTTCTTTCCTGTCTATCCGAAGGTTGGGGCTTGCGGTTTCAACAGCCGGATTTTGCCCGGTGTCTATCCCATTTGGTTGGTGAAGGTCAACGAGGACACGATGGAGCTGATCCGGGATTCCCAGGGGCTCTGTGTTCCCTGTCGCCCAGGTGAGCAGCACCCCAACGCCATCAGTCCTGGGGCTTCGTGCTGAAACGATCACAGGATCATGGGGTGGTTTGGGAAGCTCATCCAGTCGCCACGGGCAGGGACACCTTCCACAACAGCAGCTTGCTCCAAGGCCCATCCAACCTGGCCTTGAACGCTGCCAGGGATGGGACAGTCCTCCTCAGCCTGTGTGCTTGGGATTGCCCTGACCTTGGCCTTGTTGAACTCCATGAGGTTCCCACCTCTCCAGCATGCCAGGTCCCTCTGGATCCATCCCTTCCCTCCAACGTGTTGACGGTGCCTGGCCTAAGGGTTTTCTTGTGTCACCCCCAGGTTTTCACTTCCAGCTCTTTCCTCCAAAGCCGGATGAGTTCAGCACCCCAACATCCCTTGGCGTGGCCAAAGCGGAGCTCGTCGGGCAAGCTTGGTGCCACCTCTGTTGCTCCTGTTCCCTGCAGGAGAGCCGGGCTTGCTCGTGGGCCAGATCAACCAGCAGGATCCCCTGCGCCGCTTCGACGGCTACGTCAACCAGAGTGCCACCAGCAAGAAGATTGCTTCCAACGTGCTCCGCAAAGGAGACCAGGCCTACCTGTCCGGTACACGCTGCTGGCGTTCCCGGCTCTCCACGCGCCTCGGTCTGGGATATCCTAGAACAGTGTGGGTTGGAGAGGACCTTAAGATCATCCAGTTCCAACCCCCTGCCATGGGCAGGGACACCTCACACCGAACCATGGCACCCAAGGCTTCATCCAGCCTGGCCTTGAGCACCACCAGGGATGGAGCATTCACAACCTCCCTGGGCAACCCATTCCAGTGCCTCAGCACCCTCACAGGAAAGAATTTCCTCCTTAGATCCAATCTAAACTTCCCCTGTTTGTTTGAACCCGTTACCCCTTGTCCTGTCACTGCAGTCCCTAATGAAGAGTCCCTCCCCAGCATCCCTATAGGCCCCCTTCACACACTGGAAGCTGCTCTGAGCTCTCCACGCAGCTTCTCTTCCCCAGGCTGAGCAGCCCCAACTTCCTCAGCCTGTCTCCATACAGGAGCTGCTCCAGCCCCTGCTCATCCTCGTGGCCTCCTCTGGCCTTGTTCCAACAGCTCCACGTCCTTTTAATGCTGAGGCCCCCAGAACTGCACCCAATGCTCCAAGTGAGCTCTCACGGGAGCAGAGCAGAGGGGCAGGATCACCTCCTTGGCCCTGCTGCTCCCATCCTTTGGATGCAGCCCAGGATACGGCTGCTTCCTGGGCTCAACCCCCCCATTGCCCCCGGCTCAGGTTCAGCTTCTCATCACCCAACACCCCCAAGCCCTTCCGCTGCTCTCAGTGTCTTCTCTGCCCAACCTGTGTCTCCAAAGAGGGTCAAACCCTGTCCTTTCCCCCCTGCTGTAGCACGGAGATGGGGTGGTGCTGGTAGCCAACAGCAGGGCGCTGAGCAGGGGGTGGTGGGGCAGCCCCAAGAGCTATGACCTCGAGTCCTGAGGTGGGCTTTTGGTGCCTCTTCTCCCCCTCCCAGGAGACGTTTTGGTGATGGACGACCTGGGCTACATGTACTTCAGGGACCGCAGCGGGGACACCTTCCGGTGGCGTGGGGAGAACGTCTCCACCACCGAGGTGGAAGGGACCTTGAGCCGCATCCTCGACCAGACGGACGTGGCCGTGTATGGGGTGCAGGTCCCAGGTGAGATGTTGGGATGGGGCTTGAGGGAGGGAAGGGAACAAGAGGCAAAGCCACCAGATTGGCATCAGAACGGGTGGGAATCGGTCCCTGCTGTTGCAACCAGCCCCCCCCCCCCGCCCGCCCCGAAATGATCAAGTCAAGGGGTGCAGCTGGACACGTTTATTCCAAGCAGTAGGAATCCAGGGGCACAATCTCCATTTGTACCTTCAAAAGGAAGAGATGGGAGCTTTGCAGGAGCTCTTGGTGTGAAGAGCCCTTTCCATGCACGTGCAGGCCTGTGACTCCCCAAGGATTGCGTTCCCCTCCCAGAATGGGGGTTGAGGAGGGACAAGGACGGGCCTGAGCACACTTTGGACCTTCGCTGGGGCTTCCTCTGCCTTTCACCCCTGCTTACCTCTGTTAGAGGTTTCCCCACTCAATCCCTGCTCTTCTGTCCCAGGCGTGGAAGGCAAAGCTGGGATGGCAGCAATTGCAGATCCCCAGGCTAAGGTCAGCCCCAACGCCCTCTACCAGGAGCTGCAGAAGGTGCTGCCTCCCTACGCCCGGCCCGTCTTCCTCCGGCTCCTACCGCAGGTTGACACCACAGGTATCCGGTGATCCGGCCCTTCCCCAGGGACCTGCCCATCCCAAAGCGTTTCAGCACCGCAGCGTGGGGGAGACTCCTGTTAGGAGATGCAGTGATGGGGGTTGAGTCTTTAAACCAAGAAAGGAGCGAGTGCCAGGCCTGTGGAGGAAGGATCATGGAATCCTGCAATGGGGTGGGTGGAAGGCACCATAAAGCTCATCCAGTTCCAGCCCCACGCCAGGGACGCCTTCCACCGGAGCAGCGTGCTGCAAGCCCGGCCTTGAGCACTGCCCGGGATGGAGCATTCACCGCTGCTTTGGGCAACCCATTCCAGTGCCTCCCAGGGAAGAGCTTCCTTAGATCCAACCTTAACCCCCCCCCGTTGCGGCACGAACCCCGCGTCCTCCTCACGCTGGTGCTGAGCCTGCCGTGGACCTGACCCCGTTTCCTCTCCCTCCTCGCCAAGGTACCTTTAAGATCCAGAAAACCCGCTTGCAGACGGAGGGATTCGACCCGCACCAAACCTCGGACCGCTTGTATTTCCTGGACGTGAAGCTGGGCAGATACGTGCCTCTGGACGAGCACCTTTACGAGCGGATCCGGGCCGGGAAGGCTGCCCTGTGAGCCCTCATGGAGGGGGCAGCGCCGAGACGAGCCCCTGCCTCTCCTCCAGCACCTTACCCCGGCGCCGTGCTCCCTCCCCGGCCCCTCACAGCCCCGAAGCCTCTGTGTTGTACCCGGAGCAGGGAGCAGGGCCCGGCACGGAGGGGGGGAGCTTCCCTTTAACCCCCTTTTTAGCCCGTTTTTAACCACCCGCGGCCGCTGCCCTTAGGGAGCGGCTGCCCCGGCGTTCACCCGAGGCCTTGTGGAGCCCGAGGACGAGCGGGTACCGGAGTAAAGCCGCGTGCGCTCTGCCCGCCTCCGCCTCCTTCCTGCCGCCGCCGCCGCCGCCACGCGAGGCCGGGGCCGCGTAGGCCGCGGGTTGCTAAGCAACAGCGCGACGCGGGTCGCTAAGCAACAGCTCGACGCGCTTTGGAGACGTCACTTCCGGCGCGCCGCTGTCCGCCGCCATGGCTCCCGGTGCGGCCTGTAGCGTCTCGGTGCTCCCGGAGCCGGGCCCGGGCCTGGCGCGGTTCGTGGCCGAGCGGGCGGCGGCGGCGGCGGCCACCGGAGGCCGCTTCACGTTGGGGCTGTCCGGGGGGAGCCTCGTGGAGCTCCTCAGCCTCCACCTGCCCCCCGCCCTCGAGGCCCGCCCCGCCGCGCCCGCCCGCTGGCTCCTCGCGTTCTGCGACGAGCGCTTGGTGCCTCCGGAGCACCCGGACAGCACCGCCGGTGCCTACCAGGTGAGGGCCGCGGAGGGGCCTCCGCGCCGGCCCCGCGCTCCGCTGACTCCTCCCCCACCACCTCCCTCCGGTGTCCGCAGGCCCGGCTCCTACCGCGCCTGCCCGGCCCCGGCCCCGGCCCGCGGGTGCTGGCGCCCAGCCCCGGCCTGGCCCCCGCCGCTGCCGCCGCTGACTACGCCGCGAAGCTCCGGCAGGTACCGGCCCCAGAGCCCGGGGATGGGATGGGGGGTCCCGGCTCCATCATCTCCCATTCCCAGCTCCATCTCCCGTTCCCGGCTCCATCCCTGTTCCCAGCTCCATCATCTCCCATTCCCAGCTCTATCTCCCTTTCCCGTCTCCATCCCCGTTCCCAGCTCCATCTCCCATTCCTGTCTCCATCCCCATTTCCAGATCCATCATCTCCTGTTCCTGGCTCCATCTCCTGTTCCTGGCTCCATCTCCCATTCCCAGCTCCATCATCCCCCTTTCCCGTCTCCATCCCTGTTCCCAGCTCCATCATCTCCCGTTCCCGTCTCCATCCCCATTTCCAGATCCATCATCTCCTGTTCCCGGCTCCATCTCCCATTCCCAGCTCCATCATCTCCTGTTCCCTGGCTCCATCATCTCCCGTTCCCAGCTCCACCTCCCTTTCCCACCTCCATCCCCATTCCCAGCTCCATCATCTCCCATTCCCGGCTCTAGCTCCCGCTCTCTCCATAGGCTTTCCCGGGGGAGGCCGTGCCCGTGTTTGATTTGCTGCTGCTGGGGGTTGGGCCCGATGGACACACTTGCTCCCTCTTCCCTGGCCACCCCCTGCTGCAGGTGAGGCTGGAACCGGTGCGAGGGGGGGGGGACACGGACATGGTGCCCCCCGGTAACTCCCACTCTTTGGGGGGGGTAACAGAGAGGAGGGAAAAGCTGCTGGGGTTGAGGTTATCCCTGAATTTATCCCTCAATTTATCCTGATTTGGGGAATTTGGGAGCCAAAGCTCTTGGCTCAAGCGGAGATGCAGAAGGGTTGAGGCCCCCCCGTCCCTTCAGCTGCTCTCCCCCACCCCATTGACACGCAGAGCCCCGGTTCTCCCTTTGCCGCGGGGTTTCCCCCTCCTTTTTCCCCCGTTCCCATGTTTTTCCCCCTTTCCCATAGGAGCAGGAGGCCGTAGTTGCTGCCATCACCGACTCCCCGAAGCCGCCGCCGGAGCGGATCACGTTCACGCTGCCGGTGCTCAACGCGGCCAAGGCCGTGGTGTTCGTGGCCACGGGCGAAAGCAAAGCTGCTGTGGTCAAGGTTTGCATCCAACCTCCTCCTCCTCCCATCCATCGGAAAGCCGGAGCTTCCCAGTGGGGATCGAGCCCTTGGAGCTTCCCTTGTTCCTGAGGCTCTCCCCCCTGTTTCCCCACAGCGCATCTTGGAAGGGGATGAGGAAAACCCCCTTCCCGCTGCTCGGGTCCGGCCTCACTCGGGGCAGCTCTGCTGGCTCCTGGACGAGGCAGCAGCCAAGGAGCTGACAATCCCGGTGGAGAATTCCATCCTATAGAGCCGATGGCGGGGGGGGTCAGCTCCGTGACATTCCAGGTGAGGAACGTGATAGTTACAGCCCAAAATGCTGCTTTTTCCCCCTTCCTTTTCTAGACCAAACGGTGCAGGTTCCCGACTCGGAATTCCTGCAGTTGGGAATGGTGTCGTGGGCTTTGCTTGGGTTGCGCCCTATTAAAGGGATGGATTCCAGCTCTGCTGCTACTCCTGGTTCTTTTCCCACCCGGGGCCGTGCTCTTCCCTAAGGGCAGGGGGCTGTGAGGACGCGTGGATGCTCCGGCTCGGTTTTCCTTGCTGGAATGTTGGATTTGTCTTTGTTAGTCCCGGCTTGCGTCTGAGGCTCCTTCCTACCTGGATTCGTTTCCTCTGTGCACAACGGGAAGGTTTTAGCTTCCAGTTATCAGCATGGAATCATGGAATGGGTTGGGATCTTAAAGCTCCTCCAGCTCCAGCCCCTTCCATTGGAGCAGGGTGCTCCAAGCTGCATCCAAACCCCGGCCTTGAACAGGGAGGGGGGCATCCCCCCGACCTTCTCCATCCAACCCATCCCAGTGTCCCAGCACCCTCCCAGGGAAGAGCTTCTGCCCAAGAGCTCGTCTCCATCCCGACTTCCTCCAGCAGCTCCGCATCCCACAAGTGCCAAACCAGTCCCCAAACAAGGAATTCCCTCACTTTAACCCCCCCTCTCCCCCACCATTGCCCAAAGGATGACGAAGGGGCCAAGCCCCGGCTCCACACATGGATCCTGGCTCCTTGGGATGCTCATCCAGATGCCAGGGAGCAGGAGCTGGTGGTGAGGCCGTTGGAGCCTGCATGGAGGGAGGGGGGGAATTCCACTGTGGAAAATGAGCTCAAACAAGCAGGTTTTGGTCCAGCGAGGAACGCTGCCTCCGTCCCTGTGTGCCAGCAGCTTGGCTCCGGGGCCCTGGCTGCAGAAAGGAGCTTTTCAGGCTGCCAAACCACAGCCCGATCCCAGCCAGCATCCCTAAGGCTGCTTCCAGAGGGGCTGCTCCGGGTTAGCCCGGCTCTTTGGGACCTTCTAGGCTGTTTCCCAAAGCCTTCTCCGTTCTTTGTGTTCCCTATTATATTCCCTTTATATTCCTGTTTATATTCCCTTTATATTCCCTTTTATATCCCTCTTTATATTCCCTTTATATTCTCTTTCTATTCCCATTTATATTCCCTTTATATTCTCTTTCTATTCCCATTTCTATTCCCTTTATATTCCCATTTATATTCCCTTCATATCCCCCTTTATATTCCCTTTATATTCCCATTTACATTCCCTTCATATCCCCCTTTATATTCCCTTTATATTCCCATTTACATTCCCTTCATATCCCCCTTTATATTCCCTTTGTATTTGCCTGCCAAAGGCCGGATTGATCCCCCCCATAGCGCATCCCAAGGGGACGTTTTGGAGATGAAGGATGCTCTTCCCCAGGGAAAACAAGGTCCTCTGGTCCCCAAGGGCGCTGCTGCAGCCTCTGCCAGTTCCCGCTGGCGTTTTGGGGCGCTTTACCCCGTTCCCATCGATCCTGACGTGCTGGGACGCCGAATCCACGCTCCCCCCTCCGCTGCCGTAGCCCAGGAGCTGGCGTCGGCTGGGATGAGGAGCAGCCCCGCTCCAAACGCTTCCCGTTGCCAGGTTCTCACCGCTGCTCTTCCAGACGGGCCGAGAGCCAGGGGTTGGGAGCGCTCAGCGGTGATTCCCACGTTTGTGCATCCCAACATCAGCCCAGATGCGCCCTTTGCCTGTTCCCGCATCCCAAAGCCGCTCTTCCCGGCCGTTTTCTTTCCCTCCTCCTCTCCCCCCCCCTTTCCCACTGCTGGGAGCAGCCAGAGCTCCCACTGGAGCTCATATTCCAGGCCTGATGTCATGGGAGGGCTGCGGCTTCGCTGCTGCCCGTTCCAGCTGGGAACAAGGGAGCTTTGAGGGGCAGGATGCAGCCGCCCTATGGGACACGGAGCTAAATCCGGGCTCCGGGGCTTTGGAAGTTTGAGGTTGGTTTTTTCCCCTTGGAAGGAGGATTTTGGAGGTGAAAGAGTTGGAATTTGGAGGGGAAATGCCTGAAAGTGGCGCTGGGGAGGGAAAAGCACTGGAATGTGGGAGGGAAGAGACTCGGGAGTGGGGGGTTGACAGTAAAAGTCCTTGGGAACGCGACGTTTTGAAGGTAAAATCCCTGCTGCCCCTCTGTGACACCCCCCCCCCCCCCGGACAGCAGAGCCGGGAATGGATCCAACTGGATCCTATTGGAGCGATGGGAGCTGGTGTGGAGCGTGCCTGGATGGGGAGGGGAGGGGGGGCAAAGCCCTGGGGCTCCATAGGGCAACGGGAGAGGAGAATGGGGCAGGAGGGAGAAGAGGGGAAAGAGGGAATGGGGAGGGGAAGGAGCAGGATGGGGGAGATGGGAATAGGTGGGAGTTGGAATGGGGGCATGGGAATGGGGGGAGCTGGAATGGGGGGCATGGGAATGGGGGAGATGGGAATATGTGGGGGATGGAATGGGGGGCATGGGAATGGGGGAGATGGGAATGGGAGAGATGGGAATATGTGGGGAACGGAACGGGGGGCATGGGAATGGGGGAGATGGGAAAATGGGGGAGATGGGAATGGGAGAGATGGGAATATGTGGGGGACGGAATGGGGGGGCATGGGAAGGGGGGGAGCTGGGATGGGGGGCATGGGAATGGGGGGGAGCTGGAATGGGGGAGATGGGAATGGGGGAGATGGGAATAGGTGGGGGACGGAATGGGGGGCATGGAGATGGGGCGGAGCTGGAATGGGGGGGGAGCTGGGACCGGGTGGGGGCTGGAATGGGGGGCATGGGGATGGGGGGGAGCTGGAATGGGGGGGAACTGGGACCGGGTGGGGGCTGGAATTGGGGGGCATGGGAATGGGGGGGGAGCTGGAATGGGGGGCATGGGAATGGGGGGAGATGGGAATGGGGCGGGTGGAGCAAGGGAGGGAGGGGGGCGAGGGGCGTGGCCTGTTGCAGAGGGGCGTGGCCTGCTGCAGAGGGCGTGTCTCCGCGGCAGGGGGCGGAGTCTTGGCCCATGATGGCGGCGGGGCCGTGGGCGGTGCTGGCGGTGCTGGCGCTGGGCTGGGGGCCGGGGCCCGGTCCCGGGGCCCGCGGGTTCTTCCCCGAGGAGCGCTGGAGCCCGGAGCCGCCGCTGCTGCCGCCGCGGGTCACGGTGGCGCTGCTGGCCCGGAACGCGGCCCATGCGCTGCCCACCACGCTCGGAGCCCTGGAGCGGCTGCGGCACCCCAAGGAGCGGACGGCGCTGTGGTGAGGGGCGGGGAACGGGGACGGGGGGGAACGGGAACGGGTGGGGGGGGATCGGGATGGGGGGAACGGGATGGGGGGAGAACGGGATGGGGGGAGCGGGATGGGGGGATCGGGATGGGGGGAGAGGATGGGGGGAGCGGGATGGGGGGGAACGGGATGGGGGGAGCGGGATGGAGGGAGCGGGATGGGGGGAGCGGGATGGGGGGAGCGGGATGGGGGGAGCGGGATGGGGGGATCGGGATGGGGGGAGCGGGATGGAGGGAGCGGGATGGAGGGAGCGGGATGGGGGGAACGGGATGGGGGGAACGGGATGGGGGGGGAACGGGATAGGGGGACGGAATGGGGGGGGAGCGGGATGGGGGGGACGGGATGGGGGGAGCGGGATAGGGGAGAACAGGATAGGGGGATCGGGATAGGGGGGAATGGGGGGACGGGGGGATGGGATATGGAGGGATGCACCGGGATAACGGGACATGCGGGAACGGAGGTACCGGGATAGGGCGATATGGGGGAACGGGACATGGGGACACAGGGGGATCGGAGGTACCGGGATAGCAAGACATAGGGGAACGGGATGTGGGGGAATGGGATATGGGGACATGGGGACACCGGGGATGGGAGAGATTGGGGACATGGGGGGGAACGGGACACCGGGGAGGGAGGTACCGGGGCATCGGGACACGGGGGGGAACGGGACACGGGACGCCGGGTAACGGGAGGGACGGGGCCGTGTGGAGGCACCGGCACACCGTAGGGACACGGGGGAACGGGACACGGGGACACCGGGGGATGGGAGGGACGGGACATGGGGGGGGTTGCACCGGGATAGCGGGACACGGGGGAACGGGACACAGGAGATACCGGGACATCGGGACTCGGGGGAATGGGATGTGGGGACACCAGGAGATGGGAGGGACGGGGACATACAGGGGGGTGCACCGGGATAACGGGACACGGGGGAACGGGACATGGGGACATGGGGGAATGGGACACGGAGGGACGGGGCCGTGGGGGGAACGGAACGTGGGGACATCCGGGGATAGGAGGAGCGGGGACGTGGGGGGGTGCACCGGGATAACGGGACACGGGGGAACGGGACATGGGGACATAGGGGATGGGAGAGATGGGGACATGACATGGGGGGAACGGGACACGGAGGGACGGGGCCATGGGGGGAATGGGACGTGGGGACACCCGGGGATGGGGGAGATGGGGACATGGGGGGGTGCACCGGGGAACGGGACACGGGGGAACGGGGCATGGGGACATAGGGGATGGGAGAGATGGGGACATGGGGGGAACGGGACACGGGGGAACGGGACATGGGGACATGGGGGGAACGGGACACGGGGGAACAGGACATGGGGACATAGGGGATGGGAGAGATGGGGACATGGGGGGAACGGGACACGGGGGAACGGGACATGGGGACATAGGGGATGGGAGAGATGGGGACATGGGGGGAACGGGACACGGGGGAACGGGACATGGGGACATAGGGGATGGGAGAGATGGAGACATGGGGGGAACGGGACACGGGGGAACGGGACATGGGGACATGGGGGGAATGGGACGTGGGGACACTGGGGGATGGGAGAGATGGGGACGTGGGGGGGTGCACCGGGATAACGGGACACAGGGGGAATGGGATGTGGGGACACTACGGGATGGGAGGGACGGGGCCATGGGGGGAACGGGACGTGGGGGCACCCGGGGATGGGAGAGATGGGGACATGGGGGGGGTGCACCGGGATAACGGGACACGGGGGAACGGGATATGGGGACGTAGGGGATGGGAGGGACGGGGCCATGGGGGAACGGGACATGGGAACATGGGGGGATAGGAGGAACGGGGACATGGGGGGGGTGCACCGGGATAACGGGACACAGGGGAACGGGACATGGGGACATAGGGGATGGGAGAGATGGGAACATGGGGGGAACGGGACACGGGGGAACTGGACACGAGGGAACGGGACATGGGGACATGGGGGGATGGGAGGGACGGGGACATAGGGGGGGGGTGCACCGGGATAACGGATACGGGGGAACGGGATATGGGGACATAGGGGATGGGAGAGATGGGGACATGGGGGAACGGGACACGGGGGAACGGGACATGGGGACGTAGGGGATGGGAGAGATGGGGACATGGGGGGAACGGGACACGGGGGAACGGGACATGGGGACGTAGGGGATGGGAGAGATGGGGACATGGGGGAACGGGACACGGGGGAACGGGACACGGGGGAACGGGACATGGGGACATGGGGGGAACGGGACATGGGGACACGGGGGGATGGGAGGGACGGGGACATGGGGGGGGTGCACCGGGATAAGGGGACACGGGGACACCGGGTTCCGGGAGGGACGGGGCCGTGCGGGGCGCGGCGGGTGGGCACCAGGACCCGGGGGAGCACCGGGGCCGGGTTGGAGCATGCGCCGTGCAGGGTGGCCGCGGACCACAGCGTGGACAACACCACGGCGCTGCTGCGGGAGTGGCTGCTGCGCATGCGCGGCCTCTACCACCGCGTGGAGTGGAGGCCCCAGGAAGAGCCCACGTGAGCGGGGGGGGGTCAAGGGGGTCCCCGTGGGGGGGTCAAGGGGGTCCCTATGGGGGGTCAGGGGGGTCCCCATGGGGGGGTGAAGGGGGTTCCTATGGGGGGGTCAAGGGGGTCCCCATGGGGGGGTCACGGGGGTTCCTATGGGGGGTCAAGGGGGTTTCTATGGGGGGGGTTCCTAGGGGGGGTCAAGGGGGTCCCTATGGGGGGTCAAGGGGGTTCCTATGGGGGGGTCAAGGGGGTCCCTATGGGGGGTCAAGGGGGTCCCTGTGGGCGGGTCAGGGGGGTTCCTATGGGGGTGAAGGGGGTTCCTATGGGGGGGTGAAGGGGGTCACCTAGGGGGGGTCAAGAGGGTCCCTATGGACTGGGGGGTGCCCAGATTTGGGGTCCCCATGGGTTGAGGGTCCCAGATTTGGGGTCCCTAAGGGCTGGGGGGTGCCCGAGTTTGGGGTCAGGATCCCGATGGGTGCCCAAGTTTTGGGTGGGGGGGGCGGGAGATCCTCATGCCCCCCCTTGGTTCAGGTGCTCCCTGTGGGTGCTGATGGGGGACCCTCCTCTGCCCCCCTTCCCCTTGTGTCCCCCACCCCATAGCTCCTACCCCGATGAGGAGGGCCCCAAGCACTGGTCCCCGCTGCGCTATGAGCACGTCATGCGGCTGCGGCAGGCGGCGCTGGAGGCTGCCCGAGCTGCCTGGTCCGATTACCTGCTGGTGAGGGGGGGTCCGGCTCAATAACTGGGGGGGTCACAGAGCACCCATGGGTGCTCACGGCTCCCATTGGGTGCTCTGGGGGCCAGTTCCTGGACGCTGACAACGTCCTCACCAACCCCGACACCCTGGGGCTGCTGATGGCCGAGAACAAGACGCTGGTGGCGCCGATGCTGGACTCGCGGGCGGCTTATTCCAACTTCTGGTGTGGGATGACCCCGCAGGTGAGGTGGGGTAGAGCTGGGGGGCATCCCTTGGGTACCACAGCTGGGAGCTGCATCCCTTGGGTACCACAGCTGGGGGCATCCCTTGGGTACCACAGCTGGGAGCTGCATCCCTTGGGTACCACAGCTGGGGGCATCCCTTGGGTACCACAGCTGGGAGCTGCATCCCTTGGGTACCACAGCTGGGGGACATCCCTTGGGTACCACAGCTGGGAGCTGCATCCCTTGGGTACCACAGCTGGGGGCATCCCTTGGGTACCACAGCTGGGAGCTGCATCCCTTGGGTACCACAGCTGGGGGCATCCCTTGGGTACCACAGCTGGGGCTGCATCCCTTGGGTATCACAGCTGGGAGCTGCATCCCTTGGGTACCACAGCTGGGAGCGGCATCCCTTGGGTACCACAGCTGGGGGGCATCCCTTGGGTATCACAGCTGGGGGGCATCCCTTGGGTACCACAGCTGGGAGCTGCATCCCTTGGGTACCACAGCTGGGAGCTGCATCCCTTGGGTACCACAGCTGGGGGCATCCCTTGGGTACCACAGCTGGGAGCTGCATCCCTTGGGTACCACAGCTGGGGGACATCCCTTGGGTACCACAGCTGGGAGCTGCATCCCTTGGGTACCACAGCTGGGGGCATCCCTTGGGTACCACAGCTGGGAGCTGCATCCCTTGGGTACCACAGCTGGGGGCATCCCTTGGGTACCACAGCTGGGGCTGCATCCCTTGGGTATCACAGCTGGGAGCTGCATCCCTTGGGTACCACAGCTGGGAGCGGCATCCCTTGGGTACCACAGCTGGGGGGCATCCCTTGGGTATCACAGCTGGGGGGCATCCCTTGGGTACCACAGCTGGGAGCTGCATCCCTTGGGTACCACAGCTGGGAGCTGCATCCCTTGGGTACCACAGCTGGGGGCATCCCTTGGGTACCACAGCTGGGAGCTGCATCCCTTGGGTACCACAGCTGGGGGGCATCCCTTGGGTACCACAGCTGGGGGGCATCCCTTGGGTACCACAGCTGGGAGCTGCATCCCTTGGGTACCAAGCTGGGGGCCATCCCTTGGGTACCACAGCTGGGAGCTGCATCCCTTGGGTACCACAGCTGGGAGCTGCATCCCTTGGGTACCACAGCTGGGGCAGCATCCCTTGGGTACCACAGCTGGGGCAGCATCCCTTGGGTACCACAGCTGGGAGCTGCATCCCTTGGGTACCACAGCTGGGGCAGCATCCCTTGGGTACCACAGCTGGGGGGCATCCCTTGGGTACCACAGCTGGGGGAGCATCCCTCGGGTACCACAGCTGGGGGCATCCCTTGGGTACCACAGCTGGGAGCTGCATCCCTTGGGTACCACAGCTGGGGGGCATCCCTTGGGTACCACAGCTGGGAGCTGCATCCCTTGGGTACCACAGCTGGGAGCTGCATCCCTTGGGTACCACAGCTGGGGGACATCCCTTGGGTACCACAGCTGGGAGCTGCATCCCTTGGGTACCAAGCTGGGAGCTGCATCCCTTGGGTACCTCAGCTGGGGGACATCCCTTGGGTACCACAGCTGGGGGACATCCCTTGGGTACCACAGCTGGGGGGCATCCCTTGGGTACCACAGCTGGGGGGGCATCCCTTGGGTACCACAGCTGGGGGGCATCCCTTGGGTACCACAGCTGGGAGCTGCATCCCTTGGGTACCACAGCTGGGAGCTGCATCCCTTGGGTGCCACAGCTGGAAGCTGCATCCTTTGAGTACCACATTTGGGTACCACATCCTTTGGGTCCCACATTTGGGTCCCACATTGGGGTCCCACATCCTTTGGGTCCCACACTTGGGTCCCACATCCTTTGGGTCTCACATCTGGGTCCCACATTTGGGTCCCACATCTGGGTGCCACATCCCTTGGGTCCCACATCTGGGTCCCACATCCTTTGGGTACCACATCTGGGTCCCACATCCTTTGGGTCCCACATCCTTTGGGTCCCACATCTGTGTGCCACATCCTTTGGGTCCCACATCCGGGTCCCACATCTGGGTCCCACATCCTTTGGGTACCACATCTGGGTCCCACATCCTTTGGGTCCCACATCCTTTGGGTCCCATATCTGGGTCCCACATCTGGGTGCCACATCCTTTGGGTCCCACATCTGGGTCCCACATCCTTTGGGTCTCACATCTGGGTCCCACATCTGGGTCCCACATCTGGGTCCCACATCTGGGTCCCACATCTGGGTCCCACATCTGGGTCCCACATCCTTTGGGTCTCACATCTGGGTCCCACATCTGGGTCCCACATCCTTCGGGTCCCTCATGCGGTTCCCCCCCCCGCAGGGTTACTACCGCCGCACAGCCCTGTACCTGCCGGTGCGGCGCCGGGAGCGCCGCGGCTGCTTCGCGGTGCCCATGGTGCACTCGACCTTCCTGCTGGACCTGCGCCGCGCCGGCACCGCCGCGCTCCGCTTCCACCCCCCCCCGCCCGACTACGCCGGCGCCCTGGACGACATCATCGCCTTCGCCCACGCCTGCCGCCGCGCCCGTGAGAGCCCGCGGCACCGCGGCATCGGCGTCCGGATTGGGAATGACGGGAGCAGGGAATGGGATTGGGAGCAGGGAATGACGGGATCGGGGTTGGGATTGGGAATGATGGGAGCAGGGAATGGGATTGGGAGCAGGGAATGACGGCATCGGCGTCGGGATTGGGAATGACGGGAGCAGGGAATGGGAGCAGGGAATGACGGGATCGGGGTTGGGATTGGGAATGATGGGAGCAGGGAATGGGATTGGGAGCAGGGAATGACGGGATCGGGGTTGGGATTGGGAATGATGGGAGCAGGGAATGGGATTGGGAGCAGGGAATGACGGGATCGGGGTTGGGATTGGGAATGACGGGAGCAGGGAATGGGATTGGGAGCAGGGAATGACGGGATCGGGGTTGGGATTGGGAATGATGGGAGCAGGGAATGGGATTGGGATCAGGAAATGACGGGATCGGGGTTGGGATTGGGAATGACGGGAGCAGGGAATGGGATTGGGATCAGGGAATGACGAGATCGGGGTTGGGATTGGGAATGACGGGAGCAGGGAATGGGATTGGGAGCAGGGAATGACGGCATCGGCGTCGGGATTGGGAATGATGGGAGCAGGGAATGGGATTGGGAGCAGGGAATGACGGGATCGGGGTTGGGATTGGGAATGATGGGAGCAGGATCAGGGATTGGGATCAGGGAATGACGGGATCGGGGGATGAAGGGATTGGGGTTGGGAATGGTAATGATGGGAGCAGGGAATGGGATCAGGGAATGATGGGATCGGGATCAGGGGATTGGGATTGTGAATGATGGGATCCGGGAATGATGGGATCGGGGTTGGGAATGATGGGACCAGGGAATGATGGGATCAGGGAATGATGGGATCGGGGTTGGGAATGATGGGATCAGGAAATGATGGGATCAGGGAATGGTGGGATCAGGGTTGGGAATGATGGGATCAGGATCAGGGGATCGGGAATGATGGGATCGGGGAATGATGGGATCGGGGTTGGGAATGATGGGATTGGGGAATGATGGGATCAGGGAATGATGGGATCAGGGATCGGGATCAGGGAATGATGAGATTGGGGTTGGGAATGACGGGATCAGGGGATCATGCGGCCTTGGGATCAGGGAATTGCGGGAGCAGGGATTGGGAGCAGGGAATGACGGGATCAGGGAATTGGGAGCAGGGGATCACGAGGTTATGGAGCAGGGAATGATGGGAGCAGGGAATGGCAGGAGCAGGATTGGGATCAGGGAATCAGGATCGGGAATGAGGAGATCAGGGAATCATGGGATCATGGGATCACGGGATCAGGGATCATGGGATCAGGGGATCATGAGGTCAGGGGATTGGGGAATGACAGGATCAGGGAATGATGGGATCATGGGATCACAGGATCAGGGAATCAGGATCAGGAATGACGAGATCAGGGAATCATGGGATCACGGAATGAGGGGATCAGGGATCACGGGATCAGGGAATCGGGATCGGGATCATGAAGTCTTGGGATCAGGGAATCGCGGGAACAGGGAATGATGGGATCATAGGATCACAGGATCAGGGAATCGCGGGATCAGGGAACCTGGATCCAGGGAATCACGGGGTCATTGAATCAGGGAATGGTGGGATCAGGGAATGGCGGGATCAGGGAAAAACGGGATCAGGGAATCACAGGATCAGGGAATCACGGGGTCATTGAATCAGGGAATGGTGGGATCAGGGAATAACGGGATCAGGGAATCACAGGATCAGGGAATCACGGGATCATGGCATTGCCTCAGCTCCGGATCCCGGCTGGAAGGGGGCTGCTCCCCACGCTGCTTCCATTGCCAAGTGCTTTGGGTTTCAATGTCCGGGGCGGGGGGGGGATCCTGATCCTGATCCCAGTCCCGATCATGATCCCAATCCCAATACCTCTGCCAGTCCCAATCCCGATCCTGGTCCCTATCCTGATCCCAGTCCTGGTCCAGATCCCAGTCCCGATCCCAATCCCTATCCCGATCCTGATCCAGATCCTGATCCTGATCCCAATCCCTATCCCAGTCCTGATCCCGATCCTGATCCTGATCCCAATTCTGATCCCGATCCCTATCCTGAGCTCAATTCTGATCCCGATCCTGATCCCGATCCTGATCCCGATCCCGATCCCGCTCCCGCTCCCGATCCCCCTCTGTTCCCGCAGAGGTGCAGATGTTCGTGTGCAACCGGAACGTTTACGGCTGATCCCGATCCTGATCCTGATCCCGATCCTGATCCTGCTCCCGATCCCGATCCCAATCCCGATCCCGATCCCCCTCTGTTCCTGCAGAGGTGCAGATGTTCGTGTGCAACCGGAATGTTTACGGCTGATCCCGATCCTGATCCCGATCCCGATCCCAATCCCGATCCCAATCCCGCTCCCTTCCCGCAGAGGTGCAGATGTTCGTGTGCAACCGGGACGTTTACGGCTGATCCCGATCCTGATCCTGATCCCGATCCTGATCCTGCTCCTGATCCCAATCCCGATCCCGATCCCGCTCCCGATCCTGATCCTGATCCCGATCCCGATCCCACTCCCGCTCCCGATCCCCCTCTGTTCCCGCAGAGGTGCAGATGTTCGTGTGCAACCGGGACGTTTACGGCTGATCCCGATCCTGATCCTGATCCCGATCCTGATCCTGATCCCGATCCCGATCCCGATCCCAATCCCGATCCCGATCCCGCTCCCGCTCCCGATCCCCCTCTGTTCCCGCAGAGGTGCAGATGTTCGTGTGCAACCGGGACGTTTACGGCTGATCCCGATCCTGATCCCAATCCCGATCCCGCTCCCAATCCTGATCCCGCTCCCGATCCCGATCCCAATCCCGATCCCAATCCCGATCCCGATCCCCCTCTGTTCCCGCAGAGGAGCAGATGTTCGTGTGCAACCGGGACGTTTACGGCTGATCCCGATCCTGATCCCAATCCCGATCCCGCTCCCAATCCCGCTCCCAATCCCGATCCCAATCCCGATCCGCTCCCAATCCCGCTCCCAATCCCGATCCCAATCCCGATCCCGCTCCCAATCCCGATCCCGATCCCGATCCCCCTCTGTTCCCGCAGAGGTGCAGATGTTCGTGTGCAACCGGGACGTTTGCGGCTGATCCCGATCCTGATCCCAATCCCAATCCCGATCCCGATCCCAATCCCGCTCCCGCTCCCGCTCCCGATCCCCCTCTGTTCCCGCAGAGGTGCAGATGTTCGTGTGCAACCGGGACGTTTACGGCTGATCCCGATCCCGATCCCAATCCCGATCCCAATCCCGATCCCGATCCCCTCTGTTCCCGCAGAGGTGCAGATGTTCGTGTGCAACCGGGACGTTTACGGCTTCCTGCCGGTGCCGCTGCGCGCGCACAGCTCCCTGCAGGATGAGGCCGAGAGCTTCCTGCACGTCCTGCTCGAGATCATGGGTGAGCCCCCCCATTCCCTATGGAGCCGGTCCCTATGGAGCCGTTCCTATGGATCAGTTCCTATGGATCAGTTCCCTATGGATCAGTTCCCTATGGAGCTGTTCCTATGGATCTGTTCCTATGGATCTGTTCCCTATGGATCAGTTCCTTATGGATCTGTTCCTATGGATCTGTTCCCTATGGATCGGTCCCTATGGATCAGTTCCCTATGGATCTGTTCCCTATGGATCTGTTCCCTATGGAGCTGTTCCTATGGATCAGTTCCCTATGGATCAGTTCCCTATGGATCTGTTCCCTATGGATCTGTTCCTATGGATCTGTTCCCTATGGATCCATTCCCTATGGATCTGTTCCTATGGATCTGTTCCTATGGATCCGTTCCCTATGGATCGGTCCCTATGGATCAGTTCCCTATGGATCTGTCCCCTATGGATCTGTTCCTATGGAGCTGTTCCTATGGATCAGTTCCCTATGGAGCTGTTCCTATGGATCTGTTCCTATGGATCTGTTCCCTATGGATCAGTTCCTTATGGATCTGTTCCTATGGATCTGTTCCCTATGGATCGGTCCCTATGGATCAGTTCCCTATGGATCTGTTCCCTATGGATCTGTTCCCTATGGAGCTGTTCCTATGGATCAGTTCCCTATGGATCAGTTCCCTATGGATCTGTTCCCTATGGATCTGTTCCTATGGATCTGTTCCCTATAGATCCATTCCTATGGATCTGTTCCTATGGATCTGTTCCTATGGATCCGTTCCCTATGGATCGGTCCCTATGGATCAGTTCCCTATGGATCTGTTCCCTATGGAGCTGTTCCTATGGATCAGTTCCCTATGGATCAGTTCCCTATGGATCTGTTCCTATGGATCTGTTCCCTATGGATCCATTCCCTATGGATCCGTTCCCTATGGATCGGTCCCTATGGATCTGTTCCTTACGGAGCATCCTTCACCCTCCCCTAGTGAAGAACCCCCCCGCGGAGCCGTCCCCCCACGTGTGGGTCCCCCCGAAGGTCCCGGATAAGATGGGCTTCGATGAGGTGAGGATTTGGGGACCCCTCCAATGGGATTTGGGATGGGGGGGGGGGGGGGGGTCCCATCCTGCTCGGGTGGATCCGGGGGCGTCCCAGGGATTTGGGGATTTTCCCCCCTTTTCTTGGATTCTTGGGGGGGGGTATTGAATTTTGGGGATATTTGGTCCCTTTTCTTGAATTTTTGGTTTTTTTTTTCTGTTTTCTTGGGATTTGGGGGAATTTCTTTTTACTGAATTTTTGGGATTTTTTCCCTTTTCTTGGAATTTTGGGGATTTTTTCTCTTTTCTTGATTTTTTTTTTTTCTGTTTTCTTGGAATTCTGGGGATTTTTTTTCTTTCTATTGAATTGTTGAGATTTTTTCCACTTGAATTTTTGGAGTTTTTTCTGTTTTCTAGGAATTTGCAGAATTTTTTATTTTTATTGCATTTTGGGGATTTTTTTCCCTTTTCTTGAATTTTTGTTTTTTTTTTGTTTTCTTGAAATTTGTTTTTTTTTGTTTTCTTGGAATTTGTGGAATTGTTTTCTTTTTATTGAATTTTCTTTTCTGTTTATTGAATTTTTGGGATTTTTTCCCCCTTGGAATTTGGGAATTTTTTTCTTTTTATTGAATTTTTGAGTTTTTTTTCCCTTTTCTTGGAGTTTTGGGGAATTTTTTTCTTTTTATTGAATTCTGGGATTTTTTTCCCCTTTTCTTGAATTTTGTTTATTTTTTTCTGTTTCCTTGGAATTTTGGGGAAATTTTTTCTTTTTATTGAATTTTTTGGGATTCTTTCCCCCTTGAATTTTTGGAGTTTTTTCTGTTTTCTTGGAATTTTTTTTTTTTTCTGTTTTCTAGGAATTTGGGGATTTTTTTAAATTGATTTTTTTCTGTTTATTGAATTTTTGGGATTTTTCCCCCTTTCCTTGAATTTTTGGAGTTTTTTCTGTTTTCTTGGAATTTGTTTTTTTTTTTAATTGAATTTTTGAGGGGTTTTTCCCCCTTGGAAATCTGGGGATTTTTTTTCTTTTTATTGAATTTTGGGAATTTTTTTCCCCCTATTCTTGGTTTTTTTTTTTTCTGTTTCCTTGGAATTTTGGGGATTTTTTCTCTGTTTATTGAATTTTTGGGATTTTTTTTTCCCCCTTTTCTTGAATTTTGGGGGTTTGTCCCCTTGAGCTTTTAGGATTTTTTTCTGTTTTCTGGGAATTTGGGGGCTTTTTCCCCCCTTTTTCTTGAATTTTTTTTTTTTCTGTTTTCTTGGGATTTAGGAAAATTTTTTTCTTTTTAATGAATTTTTGGGATTTTTTTCCCTTTTTATGGAATTTTCGGGATTTTTTTCCCTTTTCTTGATTTTTTTTTCTGTTTTCTTGGAATTTTGGGGAAATTTTTTCTTTTTTATTGAATTTTGGGGATTTTTTTTCCCCCTTGAATTTTTGGACTTTTTTCTGTTTTCTTGGAAGTTTCGCTTTTTTTTTCTGTTTTCTTGAAATTTGGGGATTTTTTTCTTTTTCTTGATTTTTTTTCCTGTTTATTGAATTTTGGGGATTTTTCCCCCTTTTCTTGTATTTTTGGAGTTTTTTCCCTTTCTTGGAATTTTGGGGATTTTTTTTCTTTTTATTGAATTTTGGGATTTTTTCCCCCTTTTCTTGAATTTTGGGGTTTGTCCCCTTCTCTTGTGTTTTTTGGATTTTTTTCTGGTTTCTTGGAATTTGGGGCTTTTTCCCCACCTTTTCTTGAATTTTTGGAGGTTTTTCTGTTTTCTTGGAATTTGGAGAATTTCTTTCTTTTTACTGAATGTTGGGGATTTTTTTTTGTTTTCTTGGAATGTTGGGAATTTTTTCCCCTTTTCTTGAATTTTTTTTTTTTTCTGTTTTCTTGGAATTTGGGGAAATTTTTTCTGTTTATTGAATTTTGGGGATTTTTTTCCCCACCTTTTCTTCAATTTTTGGAGTTTTTGTGTTTTCTTGGAATTTGGAGAACTTCTTTCTTTTTACTGAATTTTTGGGATTTTTTCCCTTTTCTTGTTTTTTTTTTTTTTCTGTTTTCTTGGAAATTTGGGGATTTTTTTCCTTTTTATTGAACTTTGGGATTTTTTTCCCCCTTTTCTTTAATTTTTATTTTTCCTCTTTTCCTGGAATTTTGGGGAATTTTTTCTTTTTTTCTTTAATTTTTGTATATTTTTCCTCTTTTCCTGGAATTTTGGGGAATTTTTTCCTTTTTCTTTAATTTTTGTATATTTTTCCCCTTTTCCTGGAATTTGGGGGAATTTTTTCCTTTTTCTGGAATTTTTTATTTTTTCCCTTTTCCTGGAATTTTGGGGATTTTTTTCCTTTTTCTTTAATTTTTATTTTTCCTCTTTTCCTGGAATTTTGGGGAATTTTTTCCTTTTTCTTTAATTTTTGTATATTTTTCCCCTTTTCCTGGAATTTTGGGGAATTTTTTCCTTTTTCTGGAATTTTTTGTTTATTTTTCCCCTTTTCCTGGAATTTTGGGGAATTTTTTCCTTTTTCTGGAATTTTTTGTTTATTTTTCCCCTTTTCCTGGAATTTTGGGGAATTTTTTCTTTTTTCAGGAATTTTTGTGTTTTTTTTTCCCTTTTCCTGGAATTTTGGGGAATTTTTTCTTTTTTCAGGAATTTTTGTGGTTTTTTTCCCTTTTCCTGGAATTTTGGGGAATTTTTCCTTATTGTGAAATTTTTGTGGTTTTTTTTCCCCTTTTCCTGGAATTTTGGGGAAGTTTTTCCTTTTTCTTTAATTTTTGTTTATTTTTCCTCTTTTCCTGGAATTTTGGGGAATATTTTCCTTTTTCTGGAATTTTTCTTTATTTTTCCCCTTTTTCTGGAATTTTTGAGAATTTTTTCTTTTTTCTGGAATTTTTGTTTATTTTTTTCCCTTTTCCTGGAATTTTGGGGAATTTTTTCCTTTTTCTGGAATTTTTGTTTATTTTTTCCCCTTTTCCTAGAATTTTGGGGAATTTTTTCCTTTTTCTGAAATTATTGGGGGTTTTTTTCCCTTTTCCTGGAATTTTGGGGATTTTTTCTTTTTTCTTTAATTTTTGTTTATTTTTTTCCCTTTTCCTGGAATTTTGGGGAATTTTTTCTTTTTTCTGGAAGTTTTTGTTTATTTTTCCCCTTGTCCTGGAATTTTGGGGAATTTTTTCCTTTTTCTTTAATTTTTGTTTATTTTTTCCCTTTTCCTGGAATTTTGGGGAATTTTTTCCTGTTTCTGGAATTTTTTGTTTATTTTTCCCCTTTTCCTGGAATTTGGGGGAATTTTTTCTTTTTTCTGGAATTTTTGTGGTTTTTTTTTCCCTTCTCCTGGAATTTTGGGGATTTTTTTCTTTTTTCTGAAAATTTTTTTTTTCCCTTTTCCTGGAATTTTTGGGAATTTTTTCCTTTTTCTGGAATTTTTGTTTATTTTTCCCCTTTTCCTGGAATTTTGGGGAATTTTTTCCTTTTTCTGGAATTTTTGTTTATTTTTTCGCTTTTTTTTTAATTTTGGGGATTTTTTTCCCTTTTTCTGGAATTTTTGTTTATTTTTTCCCCTTTTCCTGGAATTTTGGGGAATTTTTTCCTTTTTCTGGAATTTTTGTTTATTTTTTTCCCTTTTCCTGGAATTTTGGGGAATTTTTTCCCCTTTTCTGGAATTTTGTTGATTTTTTCTGGAATTTTGTTTATTTTTTCCCTTTTCCTGGAATTTTTGGGAATTTTTTCTTTTTTCTGGAATTTTTTGTTTATTTTTCCCCTTTTCCTGGAATTTTGGGGAATTTTTTCCTTTTTCTGGAATTTTTGTTTATTTTTTTCCCTTTTCCTGGAATTTTGGGGAATTTTTTTCCTTTTTCTGGAATTTTTGTGGTTTTTTTCCCTTTTTATGGAATTTTGGCGATTTTTTCCCTTTTTCTGGAATTTTTGTTTATTTTTTTCCCTTTTCCTGGAATTTTGGGGAATTTTTTCCTTTTTCTGAATTTTTTGTTTATTTTTCCCTTTTCCTGGAATTTTGGGGAATTTTTTCCTTTTTCTGGAATTTTGTTTATTTTTTCCCTTTTCCTGGAATTTTGGGGAATTTTTTCCTTTTTCTGGAATTTTTGTTTATTTTTTCCCTTTTCCTGGAATTTTGGGGAATTTTTTTCCTTTTTCTGGAATTTTTGTGTTTTTTTTCCCTTTTTCTGGAATTTTGGGGATTTTTTCCCTTTTTCTGGAATTTTTGTTTATTTTTTCCCTTTTCCTGGAATTTTTGGGAATTTTTTCCTTTTTCTGGAATTTTTGTTTATTTTTTTCCCTTTTCCTGGAATTTTGGGGAATTTTTTCCCTTCTTCTGGAATTTTGTTTATTTTTCTGGAATTTTGTTTATTTTTTCCCTTTTCCTGGAATTTTGGAGAATTTTTTCCTTTTTCTGGAATTTTTGTGTTTTTTTTTCCCTTTTTCTGGAATTTTGGGGATTTTTCCCCTTTTTCTGGAATTTTTGTTTATTTTTTCCCTTTTCCTGGTATTTTGGGGAATTTTTTCCTTTTTCTGGAATTTTGTTTATTTTTTCTGGAATTTTGTTTATTTTTTCCCTTTTCCTGGTATTTTGGGGAATTTTTTCCTTTTTCTGGAATTTTGTTTATTTTTTCTGGAATTTTGTTTATTTTTTCCCTTTTCCTGGTATTTTGGGGAATTTTTTCCTTTTTCTGGAATTTTGTTTATTTTTTCTGGAATTTTGTTTATTTTTCCCTTTTCCTGGAATTTTGGGGAATTTTTTCCTTTTTCTGGAATTTTTGTTTAATTTTTTTCCTATTTTCCTGGAATTTTGGGGAATTTTTTCCTTTTTCTGGAATTTTTGTTTATTTTTTCTGGAATTTTGTTTATTTTTCCCCTTTTCCTGGAATTTTGGGGAATTTTTTCCTTTTTCTGGAATTTTTGTTTAGTTTTTGCCCTTTTCCTGGAATTTTTGGAATTTTTTTCTATTTCCTGACTTTTTGCTCTTTCTCTCCCCCCCTTTCTCCATCCCCCCCCCCCCCCCCCCATTCCCTCTTTCTCCAGGTTTTCCTCATCAACCTGCGGCGCCGCGCCGAGCGCCGGGCGCGGATGCTGCGGACGCTGCGGGAGCAGGAGATCTCCTGCAAGCTGGTGGAGGCCGTGGATGGGAGGTGAGTGATGGGGGGGGGGGGGGGGGGGGGGGCGGAATTCCCAGCTCCCATGGGAATGGGGCCGGGCTGCAGGCGGGGGCCTTGCAGGGCCATGAACAGCAGCGAGGTGCAGGCGCTGGGCATCCGGATGCTGCCGGGATACCGGGATCCGTACCACGGCCGCCCGCTCACCAAGGGGGAGCTGGGATGTTTCCTGAGCCACTACCGGGTCTGGCAGGAGGTGAGAGCTGATCCCGGGGGGAATGGGGGGGGGAGAGCCCTTAATCCTGGTGGGAATGAGGGGAATGAGCCGTTAATAATGATGGGAATGATGGGAATGAGCCCTTAATAATGATGGGAATGATGGAAATGATCCCTTAATAATGATGGGAATGATAGGAATGGGCCCTTAATAATGATGGGAATGAGCCTTTAATAATGATGGGAATGAGCCTTTAATAATGATGGGAATGAGGGGAATAAAGCCCTTAATAATGATGGGAATGAGGGGAATAGAGCCCTTAATAATGATGGGAATGATGGGAATGAGCCTTTAATAATGATGGGAATGATGGGAATGAGCCCTTAATAATGATGGGAATGAGGGGAATAGAGCCCTTAATAATGATGGGAATGATGGGAATGAGCCTTTAATAATGATGGGAATGATGGGAATAGAGCCCTTAATAATAATGGGAATGAGCCCTTAATCCTGGTGGGAATGATGGGAATGAGCCTTTAATAATGATGGGAATGATGGGAATGATCCCTTAATAATGATGGGAATGATAGGAATGAGCCCTTAATAATGATGGGAATGAGCCTTTAATAATGATGGGAATGAGGGGAATGAGCCCTTAATAATAATGGGAATGAGCCCTTAATCCTGGTGGGAATGATGGGAATGAGCCTTTAATAATGATGGGAATGATGGGAATGAGCCTTTAATAATGATGGGAATGAGCCTTTAATAATGATGGGAATGATGGGAATGATGGGAATGAGGGGAATAGAGCCCTTAACAATGATGGGAATGATGGGAATGAGCCTTTAATAATGATGGGAATGATGGGAATAGAGCCCTTAATAATGATGGGAATGATGGGAATGAGCCTTTAATAATGATGGGAATGATGGGAATAGAGCCCTTAATAATGATGGGAATGAGCCTTTAATAATGATGGGAATGATGGGAATAGAGCCCTTAATAATGATGGGAATGATGGGAATGAGCCTTTAATAATGATGGGAATGATGGGAATGATGGGAATAGAGCCCTTAATAATGATGGGAATGATGGGAATGAGCCTTTAATAATGATGGGAATGATGGGAATGAGCCCTTAATAATGATGGGAATGAGCCCTTAATCCTGGTGGGAATGATGGGAATGATCCGTTAATAATGATCCCTGTAGTCCCTGGGTTGGCTCCCCCATCCCATTGGGTTGGATCCCTGTTGTCCCTGGGTTGGATCCCTCTCCCCAGCAGCAGCAGGATGGGGGGGTCAGGGGCTGCCCCCCGTTGCCCCCCGCAGATCGCGGCGCGGGGGCTCCGGGCCTCGCTGGTCTTCGAGGACGATCTCCGCTTCGAGATCTTCTTCAAGCGCCGCCTCCGGACCCTGATGCAGGAGCTCGAAACGCAGCGGATCCCGTGGGACCTGATGTGAGCGTCCGGGGAACGGGAACGGGAACGGGAACCGGAACGGGAATGGGAACGGGAACGGGAACCGGAACGGGAACGGGAATGGGAACGGGAACCGGAACCGGAACGGGAACCGGAACGGGAACGGGAACGGGAAGGGGAACGGGAAGAGGAACGGGAATGGGAACGGGAACCGGAACGGGAACGGGAAGGGGAACGGGAAGGGGAACGGGAAGGGGAACGGGAAGAGGAACGGGAACGGGAATGGGAACGGGAAAGGGAACCGGAACGGGAACCGGAACGGGAATGGGAAGGGGAATGGGAAGGGGAACGGGAAGGGGAACGGGAAAGAGAACGGGGGGAACGGGAATGGGAACGGGAACGGGAATGGAAACGGGAATGGGAACGGGAACGGGAATGGAAACGGGAATGGGAACGGGAACGGGAATGGGAAAGGGAACCGGAACGGGAACGGGAAGGGGAACGGGAAGAGGAACGGGAACGGGAATGGGAACGGGAACCGGAACGGGAACGGGAAGGGGAACGGGAATGGGAACGGGAACGGGGGGAACGGGAATGGGAACGGGAATGGGAACGGGAATGGGAACCAGAACAGGAACAGGAATGGGAACGGGAATGGAAATGGGAACAGGAATGGGAACGGGAATGGAAATGGGAACGGGAATGGGAATGGGAATGGGAACCGGAACGGGAACAGGAACGGGAATGGGAACGGGAATGGGAACAGGAACAGGAACGGGAACGGGGAATGGGAACGGGAACGGAAACGGGAACGGGAATGGGAACGGGAATGGAAACGGGAATGGGAATGGGAACGGGAATGGGAACGGGAATGGGAACGGGAATGGAAACGGGAATGGGAATGGGAACGGGAATGGAAACGGGAATGGGGAATGGGTGGGAACGGGAACAGGAACGGGAACGGGAATGGAAACGGGAATGGAACGGGAACGGAAACGGGAATGGGAACGGGAACGGGAACGGGAATGGGAACGGGAACGGGAATGGGAACGGGAACGGGAACGGGAATGGGAACGGGGCGGGAGGAGGAGGGAGCCCCGCTCCCTGCCCCACTGCGCCCCCCCCGCCGCTCCCAGCCCCACCGCTCCCCGCTCTGCTGCTCCCAGCCCCACTGAGCCCCACCGCGCCCCTCCCAGCCCCTCCGCCGCTCCCAGCCCCACCGCTCCGCTCCCCGCAGTTACATCGGCAGGAAGCGGATGCAGCTGGAGCGGCCGGAGCGGCCGGTGCCGGGCGTGCGGAACCTGGTGGAAGCCGATTACTCCTACTGGAGCCTGGGCTACGTCCTGGGGCTGCGCGGGGCCCGCAAGCTGCTGGCGGCCCAGCCCCTGGCCAAGCTCCTGCCCGTGGACGAGTTCCTGCCCCTCATGTTCGACAAACACCCCATGTGAGCAGGGCAGAGCGGGAGCGGGCCGGGAACGGGGAGGGAACGGGGAGGGAATGGGGCGGGACAGCGGGAGTGGGGTGGGACATCGGGAATGGGGCTGGAAGGGGTGGGAATGAGGCAGGAAGGGAAGGGAATGGGGCTGGAAGGGGTGGGAATGGGGCTGGACAACGGGAAGGGTTTGGGAATGGGGCTGGAAGGGAAGGGAATGGGGCTGGAAGGGGTGGGAATGGGGCAGGAAGGGAAGGGAAGGGGTGGGAATGGGGCTGGAAGGGGTGGGAATGGGGCTGGAAGGGAAGGGGTGGGAATGGGGCTGGAAGGGAAGGGAAGGGGTGGGAATGGGGCTGGAGAGCCCCCAGGAGCTGCGCTCCCTCCCGCGGGCGCTGGTGCTCGGGCTCCTCCCGTTGGAGCCCGGCTGGCTCCCGCTCCCCGGAGCAGCTCCCTCCTGTCCCCGTGGGTTCCTGACCTCTGGGCCGTGGTTTTCCTTGCTCCTTGGGCTCCGTTTCCCCTCCAGAGCCCATTCCTGCCTCTTGGCATCCCGTTGGGGGCCATCCCCTCACCCTTCCTCCATCCCCATCCCATCCCCATGGACGCTGCGGTGCCTCCATCCCCATCCCCATCCCCACGGACGCTGCGGTGCCTCCATCCCCATCCCATCCCCATCCCATCCCCATCCCCATCCCCATGGACGCTGCGGTGCCTCCATCCCCATCCCCATGGACGCAGCAGTGCCTCCATCA